>NC_072737.1:90285845-90525451 GCF_026930045.1 Uloborus diversus | reverse complement strand
ATAGTTTTCTTAGAAGCATACTGTATTTTTTTTTTATATATGCTAATAATGCAACAACGATTTGTTGGTAAGTAAGAAACAAGCACAAGATTTCAATGCCAACGTTTTCAGATTCTTCATACATAACGAAATATGGTAAAACTACGATTTAGACCGAAGAAACCCCCTTTTTTTTGACAAGCATGTTGTAACCCCCCGCCCCCCACCAAGATACCATTGTTTGTGGGTACACGTTTGGTGACCACCCCCTTAACCGGAGCCTGGATCCGCCCTAGTCGGCATAGTGACCAGTTTCTTTAAACCTATGAAAAGCGGCTTGCTTGTAATTTAGAGCAAAATTTTTTTTCTGAATAACAGTGGTCAAAAATTCACTTCGCTCCCCCCCCCCTCCCCCAGTGCCATTGAAAATCAGCTCAATGAGTGACCCTCAAGCGTAAAAACGCCTCACTCCTCACTGTGCTGCAACATTTTTTTGATAATTGAGTGAAATTTCACACTTTGCTTTAGAAATGAGATTGATTTGTTAAATCTACGTATATGTAGATTTTTTTTGTCATAGATTCTGAAAATTGTTAAGTATGTTTAATTTTATGAGCGGCGCACTGGGAATATTACATACAGTTGAATTTGTATGTTTCGAATTTCACAAGAAGTAAAAAAATCGAGATAAAGAGGTTTTAAGATACGGGGGCTTTAAGAAACTTAATAGAAATTTAGAATATGATGGTGAAAATTTGAAATCGATACTATAGACCACATGGGCTCTTGATCAAAATTCCTCTGTATTAGTTTTGTTAGGTCTTTATTCTATTCCCAAGTAGCATTGAATCTTGGCGCAATATTGTACTTGGTTGGCTTAATGTTGGCGTACGATTTGCACCCAACATTGGCTGAAGCTCGTAGGGAATACATTTTGACAATATCGGCCAATATTGCTATTGCAATCTTGAGACATTATTGCATGCCGATCTAAGGCCAATATTGGCGTTACGTTGGCTAAATAGTGGCTCACAATATTGGCTGAAGCACGGAGGGGATACATTTTGACAATATTGGCCAATATTGCAATCACACTCTTGAGCCATTATTGCATGCCGATTTTAAGCCAGTATTGGTTAAATAGTGGCTTCCATTATTGTTATTGTTACATACACTGCTGGCTACACAAAATGCGACATCAAGAAGGTGCAGTCAGAATGATACAAAATTTCACACTTGATGGCAACATTGATTACAAAGTGAAAATAAAATGAACATTTATTACTGGAAAAATCCCAAATGAATGGAGGTTTAAGTACACTGTTGAGCCAACTCTAGCATCATGAATGCACAACATGATACAGTCGAGCATTGAGGTATAGCAGCCTCATATGATGTCCTAGGTCAAGTTGTTGTATAATGAAGCGAGCAAAACCGATAACAAGCTTTTTAACCCCCCCCCCCAAAAAAATGTAAATGACGAAAATGGTTGCTCTAAAAACAGAAAGTTAACGTCCTCTGAAGAAAATGATGTACAGTCTGCTGAAGCAGCATTAATTCCATCGAACCCTTCTGAAGGAAATTTTATTTTAATTTAAAAGAAAAACTGCATAGCATTACAGGAATAAAATGTTTAAAAACGAAATGAATCTAGACTGTTCTGTACTATTTCTGTTAGCTTGGTTCGCATTAAAAAGTAGAAAATAAACAAGACTTCTGTTTATAACACTCGAAAATTGCTGTTGCTCTCTCAAATAGATATTTATGTAAATTCTAATGCAGGTAATAAAATTAAAAATAAAAACTTGAAAGGAGAACAGATGGTATGCAGCTTTGTGCAAATCGCCTATATTTCTTCCCTCTTTTTTAATTCAAATTTTATTAACTGCTTTAGAACTAGCATAAATGTAAATACATATAAAAAGCAACATATAAATATAACGATATGAAAAGTCATTTCATTTTTTGCAGGTTATAATCAAGAAGTCTTTTTTTATTTTATTTCATGCTTTTAGTGCAAATCAAGTTAGTAAAAATAGTCTGACCACCGATGAGAATGAAAGTCAAACATCCAGTTCACAGGCGGAAATGGATCCATCTATTAGCTTTCAGGGATGCCAGCTTTTGTAGATGTGTGTTAGCCTCTAAATTAAGCAGTCACACTGAAATGAACGGAACACGCTCATCAGATATTTGATTTTCCCCCTGATTTGGATAGACTGGTTTTGACTAGACCTGTTGCTAGAAAGTTTCATTTTAAATTAAATGGAGAAAAAGGAAAAAAAAGTTAAATTTTCCAAAACATTACAAAAAATAAATAAATAAAAAAAAATTTTTGATTTTGTTTTGTTTGACACAAGTATCGAACTTGGGGCACCCCATTCCAAAGTATGTAAAAGTTCACACACACACATATATCTATATATATAAAATAAAAGAAGTAACCCCCCCCCCCCGAAAGTCGGGTCTAGCTACGCCTCTGGACACCCTTTCTCCTAAAGGGAACATGATCCCCAACCATTTTTGCTAGATTTTCCTTAAGCTCTGCTCACTGAAGATTCACATCGCTATTGCCCAATCCGGAAGAAAAAACTGCTTTCAAACTCTGCCTAAGTGCCACAAAATCAGTATTTATTATCCGCTTCAGCTATATGTCTAGCTTGATACACCAATTCTTTCATATTCTTGCCCAATCCAAGCCTGACATTTGGACAGTTGTGACATTTTTACACATATATTTTCACTTTATTCCCGGAATTTCAAGCCTTCGCTTTTAATTGTGATATGTTCGAAAGAAAGGAACCATTACGTAACAATCTCCCCTACCCCTTTATAATGGCAAATCAAGCCTTTGACGAGACAACAGCACTTAAATTATGCACTTTACAAGAGCTGCATACTGCCTATGCAAAAAGTTATTTTTTTCCCCACACTTCGGCGACTTTGTGATGAAAGAAACGAGGATTTATACATTTATCATGTCTTGAGCAGTAGTTAACAGAAACAAATTGAAAATGCAAAAGTAGCTGCTCATCATATGAAAACAGCTAGGAATTTTCCCTGATTCTTAATGAAATTCCCTGATTTCTCCAAATTGCTCAAATCCCTGATAATTTCCGATCTTTGGCCTCCCTGATCATGTGTGGTATTCAGGAACTCCCCAAACTTAAGTTTTCAGGAGTGGGAGTTCTCAAATGACTGAATGATGCTCCGAATTTTATTGAATAATAAAATACAAGCATGCTTACATACCTGCATCTTATGAGCAGAGATAGTAGGCATCATAAAAAAAGCAAAATTACACTACACTGTCTCCAAATTTATCTATTCGTGAGACAAAAACATTTTTTGGGAGGTCACTGTTTGTATATCATAACTACAGTTTGAGTAAAAACTTTAAGTCCAGTGCACTTTTTTGAGAAATTGGACACACCTTAATCTTAGGATCAAAAAGTCATATGAGTGATAATTATTAACCTTTAATACAAGTAAAAAAGATAATAAAAAAAAAATTGTGAGTGTTTTATTATCAGAAAACATTACAATATTTGAACCTGGTCAATATCTTTAAGGCCAACATAGAAAAAAGCATATGAGGACAAAAATTCAAATATTTATAAGCTTGTGTGGGAGCCATTCCTTCAAATATTCTTGTTTTCATGAATGAAACTAGTTTTTGACAAAATTTGGGATGTATTTTTTACCATTTATCTTTGATAGTAGATTTCAGCTCTATTGATGAAGTAAAATGTCTCTTCTTTGCATAAACTCTTCTTGCTAAGTCACCCAATAAGTTCTCTACTGGGTTAAGATCTGGAGATTTAGTTAGTCATTTCAAAGTTTCAACATTGTTTATTTGGAGCCTATTTTTGGCACTGTTACTGGGATGGATAGATGCATTGTTTTGCTGATATTTTCAATTTTCTCCAGCAATAAATTCAGCTTTTGGTAAAAGATGACGTGGGAGGACATTTTGATAAGCTTGTGAGTTAATTTTACCTGAAACAAACGCAACTGAGCACACCATTGTAAGCAAAGCACTCTCAAGTTCTGACAGAACCTTCATCTAATTGGCGCTTATAGAATATTTCTTTTTCTTTTCGTAAATCATGCCAATAGTACTTCCATCCATTTGGTCCATCCAAACTCCTTCCACCCAAACTTTTCATTAGAAACAATTATTTGTATTCATTGGTTATCCCAGGTCATGATTTCCTAGCTAAAGTTGAAATGCTCTCTATTGTCATTTTCAATAAATGAGGTTTAAGCAATTTTGCAGCATTAATAAAACTTCCACACCTTCTAATTGTGTTTATATATCGTTTTTGACAAACATTTAAACCTATCGTCTGAATAAGTTTCCAGTTTGAGTACTTTTCAGGCAATGTAAGTTTCCAAACTCTCTTCCATGATGCGAGGACAAAGCTTTAAGTTTTCCCGGGTTTTCTTTTTACAACTAATTGTGTTTAAATCAAACAAAAATGTTGACTTCAGTCTTCGATCTTCCTATTTTTTTGCAATAGTACGCCTACTTATCCTTGTTGAAGAAAAAGCTTCAATCTGCCCTCTTTCTTGAACAGTTAACTTTTTACCTTACGATATCGTCAAAAGTTGGACAAAAGCTTTGAAGAAATTAATCACAAAACTGCAAGTTGAAGGGTTTCCACAATCTTGTTAACTGAGGTGACATTTATTCAGTATAAGTACTTGCAGTTTTTTAAAAATACAAGCGGCCTAAAAGTTTTTACTCAAGCTGAAATGCTAACTTTGAATAAACCACTGCTTTTCTGGTTATTGCATGCTTTACAAATCATGTCTGTTCCGTTATTTCTTACCAATGAATATTAATAATTAATAATACAATAATATTAAAATCCCTTTAATTTCATTTTCGTTTTTTCGAAGAAAATTATACTGGCCTTAAAGTTTTTACTCAGGCTGTATGTTACAACTGTGATACAAATTTCCAAATTTAGCTCCTCAAGAACAAGAAGCATTTGAAAATTTGCAATTTTTATTCACATGTTATAAAGAAAATCTCTTAAATTTTTAATTATAAAGTGTTTTTAGGGCCATTTTTTTCATGTAAAAAAAAATCCTTTTTAGGTATCGTAAACATGAAATCGGAAAGAATTCACTGAAAAATCACTCTCAGTAAGCAATTTCTATTGATTTTTCACCCTAGACATGGAAACATTTTATGCAAAGTTTGTAAGAAAAGGGTTAAAAATATTTCAATGACATCCTATTTTTAATTTTTACATATTTTAATATTTTTGAATTTTACTTGTGTAAGATTGTGATTCATGGGTTAACCACACACAAAACTAAAAAGGTTTAGGTTAATTATTTAAAAGGGTTAAGAATTTAACCCTTTATTTGACATAGTAGCTCAGAGGCAATGTTGTTCTTTTTGGGAAATTTGCATCTTTTTGGTATTGTAACTGTATTTTTGTAAATGAAAATAAAATTGCAACTTTTAATTATTTTGTAAATAGTTCCAATTTATACATTTCTGGGAATACATAAATATGTTGCAACATGCTCTATTTAATATGTACATCCTAATGTTTCAATACACTCTTTCATCATTTGCCAATTAAAGGGTTTTTATTAAAAAGTTTTTATTAATCAGACACAAGTCCCCAAAAATAGTCATTGGGAATTAGGAACCTGTTTTTGTTTAAAAATTTCATAATGTTTGGCTCCAGCTAGGTAAAATATAGGGGTAATTATCCGGAACATTAAGCTTGTTTCCTATACTTGCTCTTCAGGGAAGTTTTAAAGTCACTTGACTATACGGAAACCTAGAGCAAGGAGTTGCCATGCTTTAAAAGAGGAAATTTGTGATGATTACACTTGCCTTAAATTCGAGCATTATCAATATAATTTTGTATAATTTTTGTTTGTCAACCGTGTACCGCTTTTTATGCACGTTGCAAGAGGTACCTGTGCCATTGGTTGAAAACCAATGCTCAGCTACTTGTAACTTTTCATCATTCAAGTCCATTGTATATTAAATTAATAATTCAGATATTGTGTAGTGAAAAAACAAAATTTATAAGAAATTTTAAAAGGTTTATTCAAAATGAGAAACAGAATTTTTATCTTCTGAATTTATTACAAATTATAATTACATCTGATAGTCATGCAAACACTTTGCATTTTTAATTACATAATTTAAATTACAGAACTTATGATACCTTATTTAAAAAAGCTTGGCAACACCTTTTACATTGCTGATAGACTTCTTCAAAACCTTCATCACCATCATCCTGCAAAATAAAATTAAGTTTGAAAGCTTTTCAAAATGGCAATTGGCCAATAATTTTTCTAATCTTTTTTAATTTCCAAAAAGTTTATTTATGTACCTCTTTTTAATTACACAGTGTAGCAAAACAAACAACCCTGAAATGCTTCTGACACCATTCTTGCTAATTTTTAATGTAAAATGACAGACCCTCTGAATCCAAACATGACCACTGTATTCCCCCCCCCCCTCAGTTTTGAACATGGCACACTTTTTTTTTTCAGTTTTTGACAGTTTCATAGCAGTTATTTTTATTTGGAGAACTTTTAACATTCTTCTGAGAGGCTAGAGAAGTAAAATGTTCAAAAGCATGAGCTTGGCCTTCTACAGCCTTTAAATGTAAAAGAGAATTTAGAAAACCTATTTTTTTTTCACACTTACAGTGTACTTATTATTTCTGATGTCTTAAAAAATAAAAATGATTTGGGTCATACATGTGCACAAATTGGTCAATGAATTTTTGTATACTTAGGAAAAAAAAAAGGAAATTAAAATAATAATGCCATGAAAAAAGCTTAAAATGTGCATGTGTGTCTGTGTGTGTAAAAAAAAATTACGTATTTTTAAAACGTGCATGTTTATAAATAAAAGATAATTAATATATAAACTTTAAAAAAATCTAATTTAAATTTTAAAAAATCAAACTGCTTCTAGAGGCCTGGGGACCTGGGCAGGACCTTCATTTCAAAATTTTCCAGGGGTGGGGGGAGGGTTTGTGCTGAATAAATTTTATGGGGAGAAAACAACAAAATTTGTACAAAAATGCCGAATTTAATTGTTTCTACAATTCAGAGTGGTCAATAGACCGTCCTAGGTCTGGAATTCAAGGGGCCCGTTTTTCTTTTGTTTCTTCACTATACATATCATCATTCACACAATACATCATCATGAAATTTTATGCTGTTGCATTTTAGTATGTATTATATGAACCAGGGAAAAAGGATTACCTTTGCATCAATCTTTGTTTCTTCAATATGCACTTGATTAGTATTCCTTCGGCTCATTTCAAACAAATACCTCTACTTAAGCTTTCATTTAATTTTTTAACCATTATTTCTACAAAGGAATATTTACTCTTGCAATATTTTGTACAAACTGCAATATAATTTTAATGAAATACTAGGGGGCTCTGATCCCTGCTCGTTTTGCTAATAATTTAGGGAAAAACATTTTGCATCTTAATTTAGAAAAATGACATTAAAATTAAATTTAATATGCTTCTAATTTTTAGGTATTTTGTTTTAATATTCAACCTGTTTTTTTTTCACTCACTTTTGAATGAAACATCAAAATAAGAACTTACGTAGTAAGGATCTCGTATAATGCAAGGACCTTCTGGATCATAATCTCCCAACAGCTCAATTTTTGCAGTACTATTCTTTGGCGCCAAGCGCTTCAAATCCCTACAAAAAACCAAGACATTAAAAACAACAGTTTAGGAATTCAGCATGTGAAAATCTTTCAAATGCATGAAATAGTTCTGAAATTTGAAATCTGGCATCTTCAAAAGCTATTAAATTAAAAATGTAACGAATTAATAAGGAAAGTCACATTGCGCATTATAACAAAAAAGCATGAGCTTTGATTTTAAAACATGAGCCAAATGCTTTTTCAGCCTTCCCGTTACTTCTCTCTAGGGTTCGCCAAACCAGACCCTGCCCGAAAAATCCCACTCAGGAGGGTTTTTTGGGAGTGTTTACTTGAACAGCCCTACTATCTTGTTAAAGAGAGTTTTTTAGAATTTATTGCATATTAAAAACATTTATTTCAGAAACTGACAATATTATAGGCAAGTACATTGTTCAATAGGTACAGTCAAGAAAATGGCCATCTTCTTTTCTGAACAAATTATTAAGTATTAGAAAGTAAAACTAAATCTGATTTAACAATTAGTTATTTTTTAAAAAATAAATTTTAATTTCTTTTTGCATTGTCGGCAAAAATGCTTTTTGAGCAGGTTTGAAACCCCTGTATTAGTACATTCAGAAAAAAAAATCACTTATTTTTTATTAATGAATGTTTTTAGAAAATATTGTAAAAGAAAAATGATAATCAACAATAGGGAACATGCATGATTTTCAAACTCACTTGTAAATGAAAGAGCATGAAAAACTACTATGTCAAGAAATACCAATAACTAATTTAAATGTAATTAAAATGAGTTTTAAAAGCAATTAGGCTACGCCCCCACAAAAAGGAAACTATAGAGCGGAAAGAGCTTGTGACGCCAATAAATTTTTTTCCCACTGCTTACATTCTGCTTGCGATTACATTGCAATGGCAGAATCCGAGAATATGGAATCAACGCATTCCAAACACAAATTTTAAGACATAGGTTGAGCGTGTTCAGAGGTAAAAAAGACTTCACAAGTCATTAATTAGGCTTTGTGCATTGTCCTCCCCCCCCCCCTTTAATAAGGATTTTATAATTATGAAAGAGTGTTCATTTTAAAAGCATTTAGCTGGTAAAAAATGGGCTTTCATATCTTGAGGTAAATATTGGTATTGAACAGAGTTTTTTTGATATAAGACTTTTGGACAGGTTTGATTGTTTATGACTTAAGAATATCATGTTGTAGTTTCAAAATTCAATGCAATTCTGATGTTCTTGAGGATTGTGACTAAAGTTTAATAAAATTACTTCATCAGGAATCTATATACATTTCGTTTTATTAAAATTACATTTTAATTTATTTTTTAGTTTGTTATCCCATATTAAATAATCTGAAAATAAATAAATAAATAATAATGAAAAAAGCCACATAAAACCTATTTATCAACAATTTTATATATATATATATATATATATATATATATATATATATATATATATATATATATATATATATATATAATGTATTTTTTAAGAATTCATTGGTAATTCACATCCAACCCCTGCTTATCACCTTAGTTTAAGTTGTACATAGGTGTAACTTTTCTGTCACACGCCTTTTATAGTAAAAACATTATGGAACAATTCATTTAACAATGATTTTTACTTTCATCAAAAATATATCTATTTAAACCTGCCAACAATTTTTTAATAATAATTTTATTTCAGTATATTTTTGGTTCACAACGTGTGATTTCTCACCTCCGTGGCATGTCACACTCCTTGTGTGACTGTTTAGGTAGCATAATAACTTGTTTAATTAAAAGTATATACTTATTTATTTATTATTCCTTTCACAAGTGTCTCACATAATAATTGTTTAAGTAGATTTAATTTTTTAATATTGTGTTTTTGTTCATTTTAGGAGGACAAGAAATCATGTCACACAATAAATTCTCACCTCCATTACCTAAACACAAAATGCCAGTCCTCATTAACACGTGGCAGTATGAACATCAAGTTTTATTTTCCATGATACTAGGGAGCCCCCTTGTTTATTTTCAGCCATTGTTGAAGTTGTAAGATTTTTTCAAAAAAACAAGAAGATAGATTTTGCTTTAAAAACTTAGTGTGGTTATTCTGATTTCTCACCTCCGTGAACTTAAATTTCAGGGAAGTAAATTAATGTAAAAAAGAAGTGAACATGTTTTATTTGCTTAACATGTGCAGATTGTAGCAACAAAGAAAAAAAAATTCCCTGAAAAGTGTAATCCATTTGGCCTATATTAATGGAAAATCCATGACAGATCTTATCAGTGTCATCATTTCTGAGGTGAAAATAAATGATGGAGAGGAAATACATCAATAATAGGCATTCTACCAAAATCATAAATGGCCAGTATATTCTCAAATTTACTAAATACTATTTTTTAACATTTGAAACTACTAATTACCCGTACTTTAAATAAAAGAGCTTAATATTATATTCCCACTAATCATTAAAATAGCTGATTGTTTGTATAATTAACAAAATTTCAACTTTGATATTAAATCAGCCTCAATTTTTAAATATTAAAATTTTTTTTTTTAATTTTATTTTTATTTCTGTGAACAAGGCATTTTTTTTTTTTTTAAATTTATGAGTAAAATAACTGGAACTTAGCTGGGCCATTGTTTATGGGAACTTCTAGTAGGTAACACTTTCATGTAAGAATAAAAAAAAAAGAAAACAAGGTTTCGAAATTGAAAAATATTTGCATACAAAAGTTACATTTTCTTTAGAATAACCCACATGAAATTGTTTAAAGTGAACTAATTTAAGTACTTAAAAATTGCTTAGCGATTTTAATCCAATTTTACAGAATGTATAATATAACAATGCAGCTTTGCTTTAAGGTATTGTGTACATGTAGATGGATTAAAACAGATTTTTTTTAGACCTGTAACAAAATATTTTTCTAATTGATTTTTTTTAAAATTGTGTAAATTTTGATAATAACTAAAATTAAATTTTTTTTAAAAAACTCCTAAGTCGCAAATGTAGAATTGTAAGGAAAATACGAAGATACCTTCAAAAGTCTTTTCTATTAAAAATCAATTATAAGTATTTTATTTGTTAACAAATATAAACTGGCAACAGATAAACATTTTAAATCACGGCATTTTCTTCCTTGTCGCCCCCACTTGGTTACGAATCGAGTGAATAAAAGACTTAACCATATTTAAAATGGGCTTTAAAGAAACTTTATAATTTGAATTCTATTTTACATGAAAGTTCCAAAGGTATTCTATTAGAGGCAGAAAAAATTACTTTTTATTTTGGTACTAAATTTTTAAATGTTTTCACTACAAAAATCGTGAAAAACCTTTTAGAGGTTTTTAATTAATATCTTTGTGAATTAATGTCATCCAAAGACGTGACCTACCTAAGAACACTCTCAATCAAGGCACATTTCAAAAAAAAAAAAAAAATCAAAATTGGTCCATCCGTTTAGGCGCTAGAGTGCTATACACAGTCACGGTAAGTATAGATAGATAGATCAAAATTAATTCATTTTTCAGTTTTAAAAATACCCGTTCTAGCACCGTGAGAATTAGTTTTTCCATGAACTAGAACTCCAACATCATAATTTAGCAACAATCTATACCATGCAACAATCTACGCATGATCAATCAGCAACAATCTATGCCTGTAACTAGTCATTTACCTTATTATATAATAATAAAATCAAGTGCAGCATGACATCAATTTTTTTTAACATTAAAAGAATGTTAAAACTAACAAAATTCCAGCTATCAAACTTCGGCAAATAATCGAATTGGCCTTTGACGAGCCCTTCTTCCGTTATGTTAAGTGAAAAGTAGTTTTATCCATTTAAAAAAGAAATTAAAACAAAGCATAAATCGTTGATTATAAACCAAGGCCCAGAAGATGATGACGTAATAAAACTCTAAAAATGCTCTAAAATAAAACCCAACTAAACTAAAATAAAAAATGACCCTAAAAAAAAGCAGTTAAAATTGAGAAAATGCTGTTATAATTTTTTAAACTACACTTCAAAAATGAGGCCAGAATTCCATTAATAAATTAGTTTAAGTATTTAGTTTAAACATTTTAATAACTTACACATAGGTTTGTTTTACTAAGAATCAGGGCACAGACACTCAAAGCTGCCTTTTGCGAAAAATATTAACGCTTTTCCTTTTCAGTGTTGAGAAACACCCAGTCTTCAGAAATCTACTTCTAAGAAAAGGATCGCACCCAGATTTTGACATGTAGTTAGAGTATAAAAACCTGTTCTTTTCGTTCGTTCCCCTCACTTTTCTTTTCAAAGTGAACAATGAGGACTATCAACCCCCTCCGATAAGAAGACATAGCTACTTTGAGATGTACTAGTATCAAAAATCAGAGATGAAAACTTTTGGCTTATAGATAGATTGAAATACCACGAAAATTTTAAGAAAAAGCAAAAAATGCTGCAAACATCTTAGTAATCTCTTAAAAAGTTGCTAAAACGGGAAAAACGCCAAAAAAAAAAAAATGTCATCTTTTTTCGGACCATGATTATAACGATAGCCAAAAGCAATGTGTTGGGAAACGCATTGACTGTTGCATAGCGGTAGCAGAGCAAAGGAAGAATTGTGTTTTATGACGTGGCTCAATGGCTGTGCGTTTTCAGTCATGTGACATTGTTTACAAAAATTGCCTTTTTTAATTGCTCCTCTCATTTAAGTGAATGATTGTTTGAAATTTTAATGTTGATTTTTGGTATCACCATCATCAAATCTATAAAATACCGCTAACTTTATTATATTTTATGACATGGTGCATGTTCCCTATCGCGGAATAGGTTGTAATCCACAATGGAAGATGAACGTTTTTATCTCTGAGTAAACTAAAATGTCTACAGGCAAACAAATGTACGGGCTTTATTTCCTATGCAAAATATTTAATATTTTCTTCTAGATTTTTACTCCTAACAAAATGATGAATAATTTCTAAAGAAGGAAATTACAGTATTTAACCACAAGCATTTTAAGTAAAGAGGTCAGAAATTTTTGTTCATTTTAGATGATACTTTCAATTTAATGTACCTATTATACATGAACTTTTTAATGTAATTAGAAAGCAAACCAAAGTTAACGAATGAAATGTTCGCTTTAGCCGTGATTTCGTATTAAACGTGATCGTAATAAGAGAGTTCAACTGTATATACAACTTATAGCTCTTCAGATTACTATTAATCTTCAAAATTTTCAACAAAATAAATGAGTTTGCCTTACATTACATTAAATAATAGCATTGTGATTTTTTTAAAATCAAATTAATCTTGAGTTTGATGGACATATAGAGAAATAACAAAATCAGGGAGAACTCTAGTATTAAACACACTAAAAATTTAATGAATAATTTAAAATTAGAAAATAGATATATAAATGCATCTTTTTTTACCTTATGTTATTTTCATCCATTCCAAATATATAGTCAAAATTTTTGAAATCTTCAGCAATAATTGGTCTTGCTTTGTGGCTCATTGGAATGTCATGATCTTTCATACATTTTATTGCTCTCCTATCAGGAGACTTCCCAGTATGATAATCTGCAGTTGCAGCACTATCAATTATCCACTACAAAAAAAAAAGAAAAAAAAAGGCATCATAACACATATTTTTTCTCTCCAATGGCATATAAAAATACAATTGAAAATCCAAAGATTATTATTAAAGATTATTATCCAAAGATATCCAATTATTAATGCTAGTATGCTTATATATTAGAACTATGCATGTAAGGTCTGTTATGACTAAACCCCTCAGGAGATAACTTCGTCTTGTTATGACCACATGAGAAAATTTTGAATGTGCTAGTGCCTATGGCTATATGGAAAACATTGAACTACTTGATGGACTCGAGAAAGGAGGCAAAAATAACATCTCAGGGCTTTAACAAAAGAGAAAATAAAACATCTGATTATGTCATTTTCTGGAAACTTGCAGATAGGATTCACAAAGTGATGAAAATAATGAACAACTAGATGAACATATTTTAAATTTACTTCATTCTTAGGACACATTCTGACATCTTTAAGTTTACAAATATTCCTCTTTATTATTCTAATATTTTTTTCAAAGCTTTTTTTCTCTCTTTTGGTTACAACATTGTTTGTAAATATAATTCGAATATGTTTCTTTACTGAAGACTTGAAATGCTACTCATATGCAGTGTGGTGTTTCTACAATTCTTTTTTAGCATGTGAACATATAAGGGTAAGTCATTAAGTAAGTCAGAAAAGCTTAAAAACAATTTATTATGATAACTAGGGAATAATTTTTATTTTTCCACATAATCTGTAGCAACGTTGATGCATTTGTCCCATTTTCTTATCAGAACCACAATTTCAGCTGCATAAAAATCTTTGAGGTTCCGTCTCATCCACAGTAGGATTTCATGTTGAACGTTGCCGTTATTTGCTAAAGATGACTATAGCAGCCACCTTACAGCCTTACATCCCAGACTTGGTCTCAAGCAATTTTCATCTGTTTGCCATACTGAAAGAACCTCTTGGAAGCAAACAATTTGCAGATGACGACTGCATTCAACATGAAATCCTAACAAAGAATTTTATGCAGCTGGAATTGGAGCTCTGGTAACTGCTGTCGGTAGAGATTATGAAAATTGAATAATAATGAAAATTGTTTTCAAGTGATTATCATGATAAATTTTCTTTGTTTTAATATCTTCTGTTTGAATACTTGTTTCATGGTGATTTGAAACAAGATCCTCCCCCCATTCATCTGACTATAAAATACGTATAAGATACAAAATAAAACTTTTTTTCTTGGGGAGGGGGTAGGAAATAAATAGGTCACTGTTGTTGTTGTACGTTCTTATGTTCAAAAGCTCACATCTTTTGCAATGGAAAGGGCTTTTTCGTAACCTCTAAAACATGAAATGCAACAATTTGCAACTTTTGTGTTTTATTAATGATGTTTTTTTAAACATAGATAACAGTATTAAGCTTGTGGGCAATTCTCGAAAAAATGTCCTGCGTGTAACGCTAAGTTTGTAATTTTATTCAAGTAACTATTAATTAAATATGGGACTGACTGTTATGCTTTCATAGTATATTAAAGCATGTATTATTCCCCAACAGGATTATTTTTTGAAGGCTTTTGTTAGCTGAAAAAAAAAAGAAATAAGCGTTACGCATGGGACATTTTTTCGAGAATCGCCCTAGTCACGAAAAATAATTTCAGTAATTTTTAATCTCATTCTTCCTTATTGGATATATTTCAGCTTATGCAGATGTGCGATGTGTGCAGGGCGCGCAGATATATATCAGTCGATATATATCACGATCCTATATCCGATATTTATTTTGAAAATATCATGATATTTTGATATTTATTTTTTCAACTATGATATTTTCAATATAAAAAGTATGTTAATCATAGTAATTTTGTTTATTCATTATTAAAAATAACCAAAAAGTTATTTACTATACTTTATAATGTATGATACATCCTTAATATAACAAAGTAATACAATATTCCTTTTTTACTTGTGTTTTATATTCATAAAATTATAAGTAATGAAACAACTTTAATTCATATTAAAAGTGCCTAATTAGTTTTAAACATTGCTCAGAAAGAAAGAAAATATCTTATAACTGTGCGCTGACTAATGCATATTACTTATTTTTGAATCATATAACTGTAAAAGTAGCTAACAGAAGAAAAAGAAGTAAAACAGCTAATGCTAATTCAACTCCATTAAAATTGATAGAAATGTAAACTGAAATATTAGATACTAGCATTACCGGCACAGCGATGAACGTGCTAAAAATTTAATGGAAGTCCGTTAAATAAAAAAAATTGATGCCCCCTCCCTCTCTGATGTGAAATGATCATTTTTCTTCGTATAAAATGCATACAAACCTTTTCAAAAAAAAAAAAAAAACTTATTGAAGTTTCTTTGGGATTTAAAACGTTTCACCAAATCATTAAATTCAATTTACAGTTGCTTTAAAATTCTAGTCAGCAAATGAAGTAGTTTTTACTGCAATTTAAAAAATTTTGGCAAATAAACAAAAAAAGACATTAAATAATATCTTTCAAATGAAAAAATAAATCCGCAACTCTATTGTTTATCGCCAAACTCGCCCAGCAACCACGCTATCATAATCCATCCGTCTGATGGGAAAAAAAAAACATCCCGTGGAGCATTCAAAAATCATCGTAAGAAAAAAAGAAGAAAATGTCGTACATTTCACTCGGATAAAAACAAATCAAAAGTTTCTTTTCTTTCAAAACAATGAATTACATTAACGGTTTCTTTAAAACAATAATCCTAGACTGAGCTGCTCAAGCGGCCACGCTACCGGATCCCAGCCCTTTTGCGAGTGAGCAGATGTTTTTTCTTTGGCAAAAATAAATGTTTCGCCAAACAAACAAAAAAGTATAAAATCACATTAACAGTAGCTTTCAAATCTTTATATATTAAGAGCTGCATTGCCCGGCTTTGCCCGGTCTACCTTGAGAATAAAAATTGTGTCAAGTGACATATATCCAACAATCAGGCTTAAATAAAAGAAAAAAAAACACCATGCAAAATTACACTTCCAAACAATGACAACAGATATTAAAATGCTTTTAAGAAATTAAAATGTGAAAGATGGATTTTAAAAGCGTAACCATGGAAACACGAAATAAGTTTAAGAAATTAAATGCAAAATATGGAAAGAAACAATGGATTCAAAAAGCGTAACCGTAGAAACGTGAAAATAAAATAGTTGACAACCTGAATCAAAATGACATTTTTCGAACTTGATTTAAAAGCACTTGTAACTTTTTTCCCGTTGAAGCTAAGCACTTCGATCAAAGGTCGAGAGAGATCTGGAGTAAAAAATGTCGCTTTTTCCAATTTTGTCAAAAAGAAAACTGTGGGACAAATCCTTCACTTTTTTTTGATCGATTTAATGAAGAAAGTAGTGCCTAAATTTCAGCTAAGCCTACAAAAGTTCGAGCAAAAAATGCAAATTACTCTCGCCGTAATTAAGTTAGAGCATTGAAACATTGTTTAGAAAGCGAAAAACTCTACCCTTTTCAACGATATATAATATTAATATGTGCAAGGATTTTTACCTCCCATATTCGGGAATTTACGTGAAATTAGGGCCTAAATTGGAATAAAAAAGAACTAGTTATTGGATTTTTTCGAATTATAGCCTATGTCACTCAGTAAGAAAGCACCTTTTACATAGTAAAGGAATGTTTCAAATAGGTGCAGTGGTTCTGGAGATTACCTCGAACATATAAACACACAAAAATCTGCCCTCTCTCTTTATAATATTAGTAGATAAATAATGAAAGAAACATTAATTTTAAGTCTACATATTGTAATTATAATCAGGGTTCATCGATATGTATCAATATAAAAATTATATTAATCATAGTAATATTGTTCATTTATAATTAAAAATAACCAAAACGTTATACACTATATTTTTATATTGTATTTATACATCATTAACACAGCAAAGTAATATAATATTCCTTTTTTATTTTATATTTATTTTTATTATTAGTAATGTAACAATTTTAAATCATATTAAAAGTGCCTAATTAAATTAATATTAAACGTTGGTCCAAAAAAAAAAAAAAAAAAATGTCTTATGACTGTGCACCAAATAATGCATATTTTTTTACTTCTGAATAATATAACTGTAAAAGTAACTAACAGAAGAAAAATGAGTGCAACAGCTAATGCTAAATTAACTTTATTAAAATTGACAAAAATGTAAAATTAAACATTAGATATAAATAATAAGAGAAACCTTAATTTTAAGTCTACATATTGTAATAATAATGTAAAAAAAGAGTGATTTGAGGATGCATTTACTATTTTGAAGACTTTAGTTTGTGTTGATTGAAAATATCAGATATTTTCAAACCCTGGGTGTGTGGATGCGAGTATGAGCAGAAAAATTTAACAGAGACGCATTGATTACATACTTTTTCACTTAAATTTTGTTCTTTAACATAATGGGTGAAAACTGCTTCTGCAATAGGGGAACGGCATATATTACCTGAAAAAAAAATAACTATGTCAATTTCAATGCATAACATGTCAGTTACAAAATAATGCAGTGGAAAAAGAGAAAAAAAAAATAGCATACAATGAAAGGAATGGTGTCATTTGTAAGGCTAAAAAGTTAAAATCAAATAAGTATGAAATTATCAACACCATAAAACAAGTTGCAAATGATTAGCTTGGCATTTAACTTAAAACACAAGCTTATTTAGAAGAGAAATAATAATGCTCCAGGAAAACGAGCATGATGTCACGCTGACTAATTGGCAAGAAAACATTGTTGTCATTTCGCCCTCATATGTGCATAAGAAAACATCCGAAATATCAGATTTAAAACTTAACACTATTTATTATTTATTGTTCTAGAAAATAATTAAATTGTTAATTTTTAATTTTTAGAAAATAATGCTCCACTAGAAATGAACTTAATGACTGCCACACCAAGTGGCAGTCAAATATACAGGGTGTTCCGTTTTAAACTGCAAGACCTTTATTTTCGCAACCGTTAGTCCTAGATGTATACTTCCAATTGCAAAAATGTTCAAAATCAGATGCAGGGTAAGGATATTGAAAGCTTGAAGTAAAATAAAAATGAGTCAGAAAATACGAAATTTAACTTTTTATACGGGCTTCAGGTCCCCTAACATATATTTAGAGAAATAACCCCCATTGAAAAATAATTCCAACACAAAAAGTTTGAAATTAGTACAACTAATATTCACCGAGATATGAAACACAGGGTTTTGTTACTTACAACACTTTTCACTCGCCATCTTTTGGGGGAAAATATAGTGATTAACAAGTGTTTGAAATTACATGTGTACATAGAGTGTGATTTTTCAAATTATTCGAGGTTTTGTAGTGTTTGTTTGTGTATCACAGTATGACATTTGCATTCATTTTCGAACAGCAATGAAAAATATAAGTACCTTGTTTCGCTTACTATGACAACCTGTCATTTTTCTGAAAGAGCAATAAGTTCAAATTTCATCTTCTGTATGGTCCCTTAAAACTTTAAACTGGAATATCTCCTTATGTTTTGGTCGCACAAATGTCAAGTTTTTTGTGTTAGTAATAGTTTTCAATGGAGGTTATTTCTCGAAATATTACTTAGGGGACCTAGGGCCCGTATAAAAAGTAAAATTTCGTATTGTTTAACTAATTTTCACTTTTGCTTCAAATTTTTAACATCTTAACTCTGTATCTGATTATCTGATTTTGAACATTTTTGCAATTGGAAGTATACATCTAGGACTAACGGTTGTGAAAATAAAGGTCTTGAAGATTAAAACGGAACACCCTGTATATATGCAGTGCCTACAAAACCTTTAAATTTTTATGCATGTAAATTCAAAATATCAACTTTTAAATACAAAATATATTATTTTGCATTAAATATTTGATTTTTTTTCATAAAGAAATTGACTTTTTATGTGGCCAAAACAGTTGAGATGAGAAGTTAAACCATGTTAAATGGAGAATGAAGTTAGTCTTGGAGAAGCCAGAGTTGAAAAAAATTTGGCAAAGTGAAAAAACACAGTACAAAGGAGAAGTGAACCCTTTGTTTAAAAATACAATCAAGCGACAAAAACTCTAAAATTTTGAAAAAGCATTTTTACCTTTGTATTAAAATATTTCTATAAGGATTACAATGTTGTAACTAAAAGGCAATCATATTTAGGTTTATTTCTTTCTTCAATAAATAATGTTCTAATCATCATTGAATAATTAAATTTGGTGATATAGATGTTTTCCTAAAATTAGCAATTTTGTCGCTTGATTGGTTTT
The DNA here is from genome assembly GCF_026930045.1 of Uloborus diversus. Taxonomy (NCBI): domain Eukaryota; kingdom Metazoa; phylum Arthropoda; class Arachnida; order Araneae; family Uloboridae; genus Uloborus; species Uloborus diversus. Next base: position 90,505,948 of record NC_072737.1, on the reverse strand, counting down.
TGAAATAAACAATTCAATTAGAAAAAATGTCAAAGGATCTTAAGAAAACAATTTTAAAATTATGTTTCCCCCAATCTATTTGATTTAACTTTTTGAACCAACAGCTTCAGGTACAGTTATCTGTTTTTGTGAGATATATGAAATTTTTATAAGACATTAAAGAAAAGCTTTGTTTTACAGAGCACTTGCAACCACTTAAAGAGGTGACAAAGATAATTTCTACATATTGTCTAACCTTCTTGAAGTTAAGGCGTCAAAATGGGGGAAAATTTGAGATTTGTACAGCATCTGCTAATTTAGGGTCAGTCTGGCTTTCAGGCAAAAGTAAAAACACTGTGTTACACATCAAGCATGAATTTAAGCCTCAAGCACTTTGAGTTATCATATGAAACCATGTTATCATATGCCATATGAAACACCCGGAATATTTGCATCTACATACACAAATAGGGGTAAAAATCTGGGATTGCGGGTTGTTTTGTTGGCTCAAAAGGGGACACAATATGAAAGAGATTGGAAACCAGATATAAGTGCATAAAAAGGGCAAATTTTTAAAATGAATTCATATTAGTGTTTTTTTTTTCCTTTACTTTAGATTTTTTACTTTAAATAAAATTAAAATCAAACTTTTTTTCTTCACAAAGGAGAAATCAAATGACCAACATTAAAACACAATTTCATGATACTAAATGCTGTCTTTTCTGATAGCAAATAAGAAAAGGAAAATTATTTTTGCAAAAAGCAATGCCTATCAAGAAAATCTTGAACAAATTTTGATTTAATTTTGCAAAATCAATAAATGTTTACAAAACTTTCTCTTGTATAATGTAAGTTATTTAATGCACACTTTTCACCTTATTAACAAAATCTGGAAACAGAAATGCAATCATTTTTTTACTTGACATGATGTCTTTTTCTCTAAGTACGCAAAAAATGCTTAGGGCATATTTTACGGCAAAGTATTTTAATGACTTTTAAATGCATGTAATCCAGGCTTTAATAATAACTGATGGATAGAAAAAAATAGCATATACATTATACAACAATAATTTTGTAACACATTTTATAAAATGAATCAAAGTTGATTTTATTGTGGTCCATGCACTGGATAAGCTCATTTTCAAACCCTGTTTGGGTCATTTCAGACAGTTTGGGTAATTTAGACATTTATGTAAAGTCCGTAATGTGACGTTTTTTTTGCCATAACTTATTAATTTACTGTTTGATTAGCATACCATATTATTTTGAGCTTTTCCTACCATCACAAAAAATTAAAATAATTTGCAAATTGAACAGTAAAAAAAGGTCAAAAGGTCATGTTAAGGACTCTACATAAATGTCAAAAATACCGTGAAATGACCCGTTTATCTCCACACATTGAACCAGTTATATCAGACTTTTTTTTTAGTGTCAGTGTACAGAGTGCAAGATTTTATTACTCAGGGGAGGGAGAAGAGCGATTATTTCTCCCGGTAGTTATTTTTTAAAAAATCTAAGTAGAACCCAGTTACTACGCTTCATTTATAGGTATTCATTTTGTTTTTACTTTAGCAAGGGTGAAAGCGAACTCAAGTAAAATTTTCTGAAGACTGACATTTTAGGAAGCTTGACCCCCCTCAAAAACGCTTCAAATATGCATGCAAAAATCATTGGGGAAAAAAAGAATATTTTAAAAGCTTTTTTTTTTTATACATATAATTTTTCAGTTTTAGAATGTTGCCAGACCAAAGTTTTCGGAAACGGCAACCCAAAATTTTCGGAACATAAGCAACACTGACTTAGAGAAGCTCCATTCACATTGCGATAAGCCAGATAGTAGGTACTAACGTTATTTTATGATAACATTGCTCATGGAGATTCAAATAAAATGGCTAGGTCTATCAAAGATTAAAATTCGGAGCTACATGTCTCGATCTACTGAAACATTTTCAATGCGTCAATATTGATAAGCTGTGGCCTTGATTCAACTGGTTTGTTTACATATAGTGTTTTTGCTTTACAAGGAGAAAAGAATGACAAAGTAGGCAACAATACAAAATTTTAGATGAGAAAACAGTACTAACCAAGACACACAAATAATGCCGAGGATTTTTTCTCCGCCATATTTTCTAAATATCTCTTTCAGTAGAATTATAAAAGTATCAAATTAAAACCGGTGCATCCGTAATCGAAGAAGTGACAGTTTCTAGATTGAAAACCTACGGTTAGCGTTAAAGAAATATTCATCAATATTCCTGGAAAATCAAAACCTTCGCTCAACTCTTGCTTTTAAGATTAAATCGTTTAAAATTGCTTTATATAGGTACAAACACACTCGTTTTTTTTCCTAAAAACCAAGCAGTTCACGTAAAGTAATTCATAATTGTCAAAAAAAAAAAAAAAAAAACAAAAAAAAACAACTAAACCTTCAACAGCTTCGTGTTTTGATGTTTTCGGATGAGCACGTGTGAATTTTTTGGCGTTTTGTAAATTTATATTTACGTTTTAAGATCATGTCGGACAGTGATGCCGAAGGTGATTATGCTACTGCTCATTCAGATGCTTTAAAAAGACTGAAATCTAAAGATCCAGAATTTTATGACTTCCTTAAAGAAAATGACGAGGAACTGCTCAAGTTTGGTGAGTCCGATGACGAAAGTGACACCAGAGAATCGGAGGATGATGAGCAAACTACAAGTAAATCATCTAAAACAGTCTTAAGTGCTGCAAAATTGAAATTTATTGGAGAAAACATTAAAACCTCTCCTTCAAAGAAACTTGTTAAAGAATTAATAAATGCCTTTAAAACAATTATTCATCAAATCGATAACAGCAATGATAAAGTAGACTTGTCCAATAATGATTTGTTTAATGATGTGATGAAATTATGTCTTGTAGATTTAGTACCGGCTCTCTATTCCATTCTCAAGTTGCCGGCCGATTCCAAAAATGTAGACGTGACAAAGTCAAAAGCATGGTACAAAACTAAAACGGTTGTAAAACAATATTTAATCGATGTGTTGAAAATGCTAGCTGCTCTGAAAGAACCATCGGGGTTAGTTCTGTTCCTGAAGCATATCGTTCATCTTGTTCCATTTTATTCAAAATTTATGAAATTGTGTCGCCTTCTTTTGAAAAAGATGATTACCATGTGGTGTTGTGAAGAAGAAACCGTACGTGTTTTAAGCTTGATTATAGTAGTAAGAGCCTCCAAGCGTTTGCCGAAAGAATACATGGGGCAAATTCTGAAACATATGTATTTTTCTTATGTAAAAAACACCAAGTTTACATCGCCAAATACATGGCCTATGATAAACTTCATGAAGCGTTCATTAACGGAAGTTTACTCTCTGTATCCAGAAGCAGCATATGAACATGCGTTCATATATATCCGCCAACTAGCAATCCATCTGCGTAATGCCATCACAATTAAGAAGCAAGAAGCATATCAAACAGTTTACAACTGGCAGTATATTCACTGCCTCTTGTTGTGGGCACATGTATTGTGTCGTCTGTATGATCAAGAAGCTGTCAAAACTCTTGTTTATCCTTTAGTACAAACAGTTACTGGCACAATCACCCTAATACCAACATCCAAATACATCCCTTTGCGTATTCATCTTGTTAAAGCTTTGATCCAAATGTCCGAAAAAATAAATGTCTTCATACCTACTATCCCCTTTATATTGGAAATATTGACTTTGTCTGATTACAACAAAAAGATGTCCTTCAGTGTCAAACCTCAAGACTTTTCTTGTTCTTTAAAAGTCGGAAAATCAAAACTGTCGGAAGCGGCGTTTCAAGATAGTTGCATGAGTGAAGTAAATTCCTTACTTTTGGAGTATTTCAAAGTATACTCTCACACCATCGGGTTTCCAGAGCTTGCTTTGCCTGCAGTTCTACAAATTAAATTATTCATCAAGAAATGTAAAGTTGCAAAGTATAATCAGCTGCTGAAAGGTTTGCTCACTAAAATTGAAGAAAATAGTGCAATGATCACAGAGAAACGTAGATCTGTTTCCTTTCAAATAACGGATGTTGATAAAATTAAGCAATGGGAAAGAAACATTCAGGAACAAGGCACACCTATTTTGAAATTTTACAAGGAACAGAATAAAGAAACTGTTGATTCTTCACCAAGCAAAAAAGCCAAGTGTGAATAACTTTAAATTACAAATTTAAGACTTACCAACTGATGTAATTTCCACATATTTACTTGAGTGATGTTTCTTCAATTAACCTTTTTTAATTATTTAGTAGTGAAATAATGTAAATGTTCATCTTATTTATAAATATTTTTTGGGACCTCATAGTAAGAATGATTTTTGGTACAATTATAAAAAGTTAAAGAAAAATCTTGAATTAAATGCTACAAATCTTCACTAAACTTTTTTAATGTAGTTGCTATACTTTATTAATATAAAATATCAATCATTTTTGCATTTATTAAAAAAAATTTTGAATAAGAAGATTCAAGAATTCCTGCCGAATATCCATATTATAATGCAAGTCCTTGGTTCATAGCCAGAGTGTCATACATTTACATTCTTGTGTATTATGCAGTACAAGTTACATGTTTCCATACTGGGTGGGGAGCAAATTGCTATTTTGTCCACTTTTTTGTAAAAAGTCCGGGGCACGGAAGAAATTGGACAAAATGGAAAAAAGTGGACAAAATAAAAATCAACTATGATACATAAATTTATTATTATATTATATTGTAATAAAATTTGTTTTCTAATTATAATACATTATTTTTTGTTATTTAATCATTTAATTTAAATAGAATGATTGTACACTTCAGATTCTAATACACTTAAAAAAAATTGCTAAATACACACAAAATTTAACAAAGTGAATAAGCAAAGTGAGTGTGATTATATTTATTGTGCCATTCCACATTCAAATCTTTTCTGTAGAAACTTGCTATGAATTTTAAGTTCTTCAGTTTTCAAAAGTCAAAAATTCATTAGTTTACGTCTGCAATAGTTGAAAAATGTCTTTCTAGCATATCTAATGAAGTACTCATGGGTTTCAAAAGTGATTATTTAGATGTTTCATTTCTTTATAAAGGGTGTCAAGAAATAACTTGAATGCACATAGTGATGTAAAATACCCGGGTATTTATTTTTAGGGGTAAATACCCAGGGTATATACCCGGTAAATACCCAAAATGGGTAAATACCCGGGTATTTATTTCAAAAATTTATATTCATCTAAAATACTTTTCTGTATGTATTCCATTATGTATATATACAACCAACGATATACAAAACAATAAATTTTTGTCCAAAAATTGTATTTTGATCACATATTTAAAGAATTATTGTGTGAAACAGCTTAGCAATCTAATATGATATTCACATTAAATGTGTTGGATATGCCTAATCATTGTTGATAGCCAAATTTCAGATATAAAAAGCCATTCTACAAAAAGAAATAAGCTTAACTGGTTACAAAAAAAAAAGCAAACATCAATTTTTTAAGGTCCTAGTTTTTTATAACCCAGTAATATGTCCCTGCATGGCATCAAAATGTAACAAAATGTCGCTCAATTTATTATTACTATTTATTTACCTATATCTTATGCAGAAATTTCCTCCAAACTTAGTTCAATTGTTCAGGTGTATTCTGTATCACATACACATAATATACATAAACATTTAAAATTCATTTAAAATTTTTAATCTTTTATTTTAGGGTTTATGTTTAAAAAAGATAATAGTCACCTTTTAATATTACCTAAAAATTTTTTGCAAAATGCGCAATTACTAGGGGATTTACCCTGCCTTCGGATAAATACCAAATCAAATATTTACCTTCCCACCCTACAGGGGAGCAAATGCAAATGAGCAAGGCAACAGAAAAGAAAATTTTCCTTTTTTTTTGTTTTGTTTATTAATGTGAAAACTTTCTATATTTTCCATGTTATCACTTAAATATCAATAAAATAAATAACACCATAGTTTCTTAATAACTTCTCAGTTTATTCTTCGAAACATCCCTCATGCTTCCTTTTTTTTTCATTTTGGATATGACTAACCTAGATTGTGATTTTGAAATCCTGAAGTTCATAATGAATTGCTTATACTACTCCAATTATGACATTGAAAAGAAAGGTTCTTTGGTTCACGATATGTTTCTTTCATGATTTCATCAAGTCTTTCAATAAAAAATATTATAAACTGTGTAATACATATGTATATATCAGTTTTACCAATTATTTCATATTTAGATTTTTAAAAAAAATTCTCATTCGCTTTTTTTATTAAATACCCAGTTTTTGGGTATTTACCCAGGCCTTGGGTAAATACCCGGGTAAATACCCAAAAAATATTTACCTACCCGCTGGGTATTTACCCGATCCACATCACTAAATGCACATGATACATTATAATTTTAATGCTAATAAAAATATTACTGCGAACTTTAAAATAAATATGAATACATTATTTTGTGCAATATATTTACAAATTTTCAAAGTGGCTACCTTTACATGAAATAGACCGCCAGCTCAATCATTCCAGCCAAGGACTGCTTTTTCGTGCTTATTAGCACTCATCAGCCCAGCATAGGAAGTGACTGAGCTGCAGATTTAAAACATCTTAAGGAAGCCAAGAGTTCCAAATAAACTGGTAGCTAATGTAGAATTAGCACTGATCAGACAAGTGAGCAAAGCAATCATTCGGTTCAACTCGAACCATTCAAGTGGTGTTCTAGGAATGGTTTGTTTTCAATAAAAGCTTTTTTTGTTTGAAAATTTTTTTTAAACTTAAAACACTAATTTTAAAATTAACTTGAATTTCTCTAAATACTATTTACAACTTGTTTCAAAGAAAAATTTCGGTACAGATGTGATATACCCCCCCCCCCCCATTTGGCGACACCCGATTTTTTTGCACAAAATTGAAATATTTTTCTCGCCAATGAGGCAATAATTTTTTAAGCATGGCATCCCTGGCGAAACTAACCTGGGTTTAGCAACCCGTAGGTAATCTTACAGATCTGTTCAAACTTGTTTACTTGGGTTTTTTACTCGGTTTCACTCAGGAGAGATATGTGTTGTTCCATGCAATATACCTCACAGGAAAGCTTATTTTGTGTTAGTTTAAATTCAGTAGTTGTGTTTTGAAGTAAAAACATTAGAAAATGCCAGTTTCTTCAAACTTGAAGGTTAATTAAAAGTTAACTCCAACGTGGTGTGTATCTGTAATGTGCCATTGTCATATGATGTATTGTTTTAGACTGAGTGTGAGGATTTATACCATAAAAAGGTAAGTTCTTTATTTTAGAATTCAAAAAAAAAAAAAAAACTCTCACTTCCGAAATTCTTTGTTTTCACTAATCCTTGAGGGGTGCTTGTAGTTTTTAACTTTATTTTTACTATATGTAAATTAATTTTACAAAAATAGTACGGTTATTTTGTTCTAAAAGTTAATTCTTATCGATGCCACAAATTCCTAGACATTCTATTAACGTGCCTGCTTTAGGTACTGAATTTCTGAAAATAAGTTGACTCCAGCATTTTATAAAAATATAAAGGTGTTATTTTTTTGTAAAATATAATAGGTATTTGGAAAGCATGTCTGGATAGCAAATAAATGTATGGTATTTTTTCATTGTTTATGCTTAGGATGTTCTGTTGAGCTATTTCTACTTTTCATACATCGAAATTTGAGTAACTAAGCTCTTTTTTGGCTGAAATAGTTATTGATTTTAGGGATGTTTTCCGCTTTAAACATCGCAATTTGAATCGCTTTGCTCTTTTTTAGCAGAGTATGAGAAAAGTTTTTGTTCGATGAAATGCATGTTGAGAAATAGCTTTTATTTCTATTGGTACATATTTCATTGGTGAGCTGTTATAGTAATTTGTCAATTTAAGCATTTTAAATACTTTCTAGTAATTTTTCTTTGTGTACAAAGACTTTTTAGTTTCTGGTATTTTTGAAGCGTATATTCGTGATGTTTTTTGTTGTGGTTTTATGTTGTTTTTATATATATTATGTTCTGAAGTGCTTTGATCATGTTTTTTTATCTGATTTCTTCCTGTTGGCGCTAAAAAAAGCATCGCTAAGAACGGTGTATGACATGTCGTCATACATCGTTTTCTTGGCGCCAACAGGAAAAAGTCGCCAAGGGTGGGGTATATCACATCAGTTCCAAAATTTCAAGTTTTTATTCAAATGATATGAGTAGTTCCTTTTTTTACTATGACAGATCCATCCTTATACCAGGCTTTCAGGATGTTGCATTCTTAGATCAGGTTCAGCACTATGTCTGTGGTGATATTTAGTTTTTGTTGACGAATGAGTTGAAAACATAAATTTAGTTGCAAGTAGTAAATATGCCAAAAAGAAATTTTGTGACAATTGAGGACATTCATCTTTAAAACTGCACCAGAATTTCACTGGATGGTATTATTTTAAATTTCTGGTGCAAGGAAGGATCATTTGCAATATCAGTAAAAGAGTTGTTTTAGAGCTGACATAATTGAAGGTCATACATTAACAATAAAATGGCTTTTTAATCTTCAAATGATATTTTCTTAGTGGAAAATACTCATTAGACACTTAACACCAACCTAATTTAAAAGTGACTAATTTCACTGTTTTGTTTTAAAAAAAATGCTCGTGGAATCCTTGAGTGATCTCCATGGAACCCTGGGGTTCCTCGGAACGCAATTTAAGAAACGATGGTATAGGACATGGACGCAGCCGCCCGAGAGGAGCTGATTCTGGTGGACCTTGCTGCTGTTGGAGGCCCTTAGTTTTTGTTGACGAATGAGTTGAAAACATAAATTTAGTTGCAAGTAGTAAAAATGCCAAAAAGAAATTTCGTGACAATTGAGAACATTCATCTTTAAAACTGCACCAGAATTTCACTGGATGGTATTATTTTAAATTTCTGGTGCAAGGAAGGATCATTTGCAATATCAGTAAAAGAGTTGTTTTAGAGCTGACATAATTGAAGGTCATACATTAACAATAAAATGGCTCTTTAATCTTCAAATGATATTTTCTCAGTGGAAAATACTCATTAGACACTTAACACCAACCTAATTTAAAAGTGACTAATTTCACTGTTTTGTTTTAAAAAAAATGCTCGTGGAATCCTTGAGTGATCTCCATGGAACCCTGGGGTTCCTCGGAACGCAATTTAAGAAACGATGGTGTAGGACATGGACGCAGCCGCCCCAGAGGAGCTGATTCTGGTGGACCTTGCTGCTGTTGGAGGCCCAGCCAGCTTCTGATTAAGGCACAGGCCACCTGGGGCCCCATTTTCCTAAGGGGCCCCGAATTTTTAAAAAAAAACTTACGCATAGCATTAAAAAATCATCCATTTTCGTGAAAATAATAAAAAGTCATCTTTTAAGTAAATGTTAAACATTATTTTGCGTTAACTTAAAGTGATAGAATAGAGGGGGGGGGGGGGGACTCCAAAGCATTACAGGCCTTGGACCTCACTTTTAGTTAGTCGGGCCCAGGACAAGAGGAACAGCCTACCTGCTGGGGGCGGGGAGGGGGGGGGGGGCATGTCCCTTAGGAGCCCAACTGCCCAAAACATTGAAAAAAAAAACTAGCACTTAGGCTTATTAATGTTACAAATATATACTGCTAGGGTAGGGGCCCTACAGATTTCGTTGCATGGGGGCCCAAAATTTATAGATCCGGGCCTGAGCACCTGGTGACAGTGGTTTCAAATCCAATTGATTCAGGTATAAAGTCAGAAAAAGTACACTCAGAAAAGGAATTACACTCCTTACCAGAATGGTCATAGAATTAACATAGTGTGTCAAAGACTGAGACTGAAAAGCTTTTGCTCGTAAAGGGACAGTATTGTTTATTGTCTTTAAATAAACCTTGATTAGATTCAGTTTACTTGTTTTGTATCATAGTGCAACAATACTTGAATATATCAGTAGAATAGCGTATTAGAAAAAATTAGGAATGTTTTGGTAACTTGCAGTACTCTCTATTAAATACACGATTTGTTATTAGTCACCCTTTTTAATACATCAAATTTAGGAGGTCACATTACCTTCAAATAAATTTTTTTTTAAAGCCTGTAAACAGGGGAGGTCTCACTGCCGGCTCTACTTTCATTTTTTTTTTAAAATGTAATTTCCCTTAAATATTCTTTTCACTTTTATTAGCACAGGAAAAAAATATTTTTTAATTCTGAATTGAAATATACTATATATAGGATAGGACATTTTATCACCAGAAAATTGATTATATGAAGTTCCGGGAAAATTTTGACAACCCTTTAACTATTAGTTGTTCATGTATTTCCAGGAATAACTTAGCCTTTATTGTCCCTATAACATCATTGTGTAACTTTTTTAAACATTTCAAACAAATCTCGCACGCCAAAACAAACTGATAAGCAAAAGAGGTGTTCAAGGTCACAAAGCAAAAGCTATTGGGGGGGGGGGGAACCAATATCGGGGACTGAAAATAAAACGGGTGGTGGGATGAACTTTTGAGCGGTCTGTGAGACTGCACCTCCCCTGTTACGAGTTAATTAAAGTAAATAATGTAACTCTTTGAAACCTTAATATGCATAATGATTTAGCAATCAATAATTTATTTTAAAATGTTGCCCATGTTTTTTAGCCTACTTTCCCAGTAAAAGTCAGAAAAAAGTATGAAAGAAGGCTTAATGTATATTAAAAATATCGCGAAAAAAAAAAAAAAAGTCAAAAATAAATAAAATAATTAAATAAATATTGAAAAATTAAAAATTGGAAAGTAGAGTATTGATATGGGAAAAATGTCTGTTGGTCTGTCTGTCACCCCCTAATAACTTTTGAATGAATAGTCCGATTCGAAAAAACTTTTTTTTGTTCGAAAGATCTCGGCGAGGACACCTCATTCCCATATTTCACTTCTTGATTTGAAGCTATTTTTTGTTCAATTTTGAACAGTTCAAAAAAACTTAAAATTAGCGCCTACGAGGAAATCCAAGGCAATTCCGAACTGTGAGGCGAATTTGCTTCAAACAAACTTTGTAGGAAAAAGCTTTTCATGAAAGACTTGTATATAAAATATATTTTTGATTTGAACAGTTCAAACCACTTAACATTAGCGCCTACGGGGAAACTGAAAGTCAATGTAGATTCCGTACTTGAAGGCGGATTTACTTCAAACAAATTTTGGTGGAAATAGCTCTTGACGCGAAACTACAGACATCGACTCCGAGAATTTAGGGGCACTTGACTCCGACTCCCCGACTTCGACTCTGACTTCGTAGCTTTGGCAAAAATTTATATACCGAGGACAAATGACCGACTCCGATTTTTAGATATTCGACTCCGACTCCACAGCTATGGTTTTGACTGTGAAATAATTATTGTTGATTTGACTTGTTTTTATTTTTACGCTAAAGTTTTAATTTAGGTATTCAGTTTTCGGCATAGACTAATAATAAGAATAGACCGAGCTATGGCAACCCTTTTGCTGCTCATAAACCAAACCATGTGACTAGTGGATATCCTAGCAACAGCGGGCGTTGATTGTAGCAGACGATCGAAATAAAATAAATAAAAATTGATGGAACACGGAAGAATGATCTTTTATGGAGTCCGATTTGTAAATTTGTTATTCTAAGTTGTAAATATTTTGTTAATATAGTGAGTTTTTCGTTTAGAAAGTATTGTGCATTTTCTTTAGTCAATTTCAATAACTCTCTAAACAAATATTCAAGCGCTCAAAAAGAATCGGCAAACGGTAAGATTTTTACCTACAATTTCAATTTAAGATACCGATTAGTACATTTTTGCGTTAACGCAAAACGTTTACGCCATTACGTTTACGCCAACGCTGACGTAGTAGTTCTGAATGAAATAAAAGTTACTGAAAACTGTGACCAAAAACTATTACTAGTGTCAAAATAATGCATAACTAAAAAAAAAAAAACTGTTCAATCTCTGCACTTGGAAATTTTTTTTTAATGAAAACACCTTGTCTTAAAATACATGTCGAGTGTCAAACTATAGATAATGCTGCCATCTAGCAACCATGCTGCCAAAGTCTTCGCCAAGCCCTTCCACTAGTCACGTGATACATCTATGAACCAATTTTCTTCATCAGCAAGAATGAAAAAGCTCGGTCTACTCTTATTATTAGTCTATGGTTTTCGGCGAATAAACTCGAAGTCATTTATGTTTCTACATAAAGATATGCGCAGACGATTTTTTTTTTTTTTTTGACAATGAAAATTATTTCTTTAAGTTGAAATTTTATTGTTTTATTTATTTTGGTAAGTGCATTAATTCAATTAAAAAATTGTTTTTAGCAACAGGGGAAAAAGAAACGATTTTTTTTTTTGATATGATGTATTTATTTTAATGAACTTATTAATTTTAAATATTATTTTTTCGTTTTGAAAGCTGTTAAAGATTTTTTTAATGTAAAAAAGTGTATTAGCTGCTTTGTTTAAAAATTGCTGCTATTTTTTTTTTCAGCATTTAATTTTTTTAGATGAGTGAGGAATATATTAGACTAGAATTTAACTTAAAGTATTTTAAAAATATGTTTGAAAAAATTTGCGATTTTAGCTATTTTTGAGAATATTGATCAGGTACTAGAAAGTAGTATGGGTGTACGGGAAAGTAGGCTCGTCTAGTTCTAGACAGAACTTCTTGTTAAAAATTGAAAAAAAAAAGGAATTTCAATTTTTAAAAATCTTTATGGTGTTTTTGTTTTTGCTCTTATTAAAAAGTTTTTTGCTAAACGATCGCAATAATCATCTCTATAAGTCTGCATTCATTTGCCTATATATTTATTAGAAAGTTTTCTGTGATTAATTATGTTGAAATCGTATTTTTTTAAAAAAAAATATTTTGTTTTTAAAGGTTTAACACGTTTTAAATATTTTAGTTTTGTATAAAATGCTTATCCAATGCACAGTTTTGTTAAACATATTATCCTGTCCTAACTGCAAAAAGTATTGCTTCAAAGCTGTATCTTTGATAGGAAAAAAAAAAAATCCTTAGGAATTTCAATAATATGAAAGCACGAAAAAAAAAAAAAAACGATCGAGAAAAGCAATTTACAGTTTTTCTTATGCATAGCGAGCATTAGCTAAAAAACAGTCATACCTTTTTAAATATTTGAAATAAAACGATGAAACTTTTTCCCTGTGCGTGGAACAGTTTTTAGTTTTGAAATAACCAGTAAAAAAAAATTGTTTTGATCGTTTGATCATTTTTGAGGTAATGCAACCCTTTAAAATAGGTGGAGAAGAAAGGATGAAGGATGCATCCCATATTTACGAGTTATAGACATTTTGATGACATAAATGGTTTTTTAAAACAAGTTTTGTAAAAAGGGAAAGGAAATAATTCTTTGTCATATGAAGCTGGAAAAAAAAATGGTGTAGCAGCAGTCTGCAACTTTTTTTTAACAATTTATTTTAATTGAGTGAAATAATATTTATCTTAATTTATCGCTTGTGGATTGAAGATTTTCGATGTTTATTTTTGTTATAAAAAATGAAGTACATAGTTTTGATGTTCAATAGGTAAGGTTTTTAGAATAACTAGAATTGAAAAAAAAAAAAAAAAAAAGAAAAAAAGTACTGATAATGTATTTTCGTTATGTGAGTATTTAGACCTGAAATGTTTAAGTTGCAGCAACTGCATTACAATGGTGAAAAGCAAAAATGACAAGCTTTCGCATTCTTATTTGCAACCCTACTATCTTCATTTTTTAATTCAAACTAACTATCGGGGAAGCGTTGTTGTCTCTGACGAAAGGTTGCTGAAAGGAATGAAACCAAGATCCACCCACTATCTTATATGACCTGTCCATGAGTCCAACAAGGCAGATACAGGATATCATTTTAGGGTAGGTCGTAGGTCATGCTCAAGAATGTAGTCTTACGTACAACAATTTTCTTGTTAAATCCTCATATATATATATATATATATATATATATATATATATATATATATATATATATATATATATATATATATATATATATGTATATATATATAAAAATATAATAGCGAAAGATCGAGTAACACTGACGTCATCAACAATGAATCTCGCCCCACGGCATTATTTGATAACATTTTTTTGGTAATGTATGACATGTAGGGAAAGGCCTTATTGTGACAAGGCTGAACTGGATCCGGTCGCTTTAATGTTTTACTAGTAAGACCGTCATTTTAGTAGAGTGATGAAACGAAAAAGTGGTCGGCAATAAGCGCTATCTACTGGAGTTTAGGGTTGATCCACTGGATTTAAGGTTAAAATTTCAACTATCAAAATATCACCAAACAGGCAACTGCTTCGTGTTAATGTAGAAGCAATTTTCAAACGTCATACATTGACGGGCGACTTTCTAGCTGTATTATAACCTGCTCTAGACAACCTGCTTATGTTTATTAATATTAACCTGTTAATATTAATAAACATAAATCAGTAAAAAAAATCTTTTTTAAATTTTTTTTGTTACTAAATATTTGATCCATAATTTAGTGTTTTCCAGTACTTACAGGACATAAAAGGACACAAAATATTTCCATTTAAAGAAAAACTGAAGTTCAAAATCATTTTCAAATACATTATCAAACAATGTATGATGCTTAAAAGCAAAATATGTATGGAGTAACCCTTACATAAAAAAACTATTTGTATTATGCACTCATTTAAGTTTTTTCTAGTCTATTCAGTGACCAGAACAGGGTACGAGACTTCTGAATTTGACAGTGCGCAGTTATATATTCGAGAAAAAATATTTTCTTAACCGAATGACCTTTTAATTTTCAACTACGGGCAAAGCCGTGCGGGTACCACTAGCCCATTATAATATAAGATGTTTTCAAGCTTTGCCGCCCGTTGCTATAAGCTGAAAATATTAAAATTATTCATAATATAACTTTAAAAAAAGCAAAAGTGCGATATGCAACGAGTCCAACATACGCTTTACCTACAGAATTGGTGCCCCCTAAATGTTGGTGCCTTGGGCCCGTGTCTCATTTGCCCATGTCTTAATCTGGGCCTGTCTGGTACTGTTGTAGAAGTGGCCATTAGGACAAGCATCCGAAGAAAGTTAGTTAACAAATTTCGAATTGTCCCTCCCAAAATGATCGTTTGAATCCGCCACTGGTCTTAGGCCACGGCCTTGTTGGCCTTTTCAGTAATCAGGCCTTGGTACAGATTGAATCTCCCCCCTCTGAGAAAATAAACATAAATTTGCAAAATATAAAAAATGAACTTTTATCATTTGAACATCAAATAAAAACGAATAAGAAGTGTTCAATGTGCTCATCACTTCAACATAAATATTTTTACTCCTCCCGTCTAAAGTACGATCTGGAGACCATTAGTGTTACTTCGAAATAAAACCTCATTGACATAGAACTAAGACCACTAAATGAAATCATTTTATCTGAAATTGCAAAAGTTTGAAGGTAGTGTGAGTGCAATACAAGGTAACAAAAAATTACGAAACCTTAAAAACGAAAATCTCAGTGAACACATATGTGGTCTTACGAGACATGAAAAATATTTAAAAAAAAAAAAAAAAAAAATATGCATTTTAAGTTTCATATTTCTCTGATGCATTTCTCATACATTTTGAAGCACATTTCTCGCAACATTTTCAAGCACTGATCTGGAAAAATATCCGTCAGTCTAGCTGAGAAATGTGATCTTTGAGACATTTTTATAGCATTCTACATATTTTAAGACGATATGAAAAATGCGTTTCTACCTCGGGAATTTGTGGTATTAGTAAATCTGCTCTCTCTGCCCGAATATGAAACTTCCCCTCTTCTATTTACTCTACATATGCAGCATTTGCTGAATAGAATTTTTTGATTCATGAAATTCTCTGCATTTTTTTGACTTATGTATCCAATGAATTTCAAATTATTGCCTAAAATCAATTAGAAAATTAATCGATATCAATACATTTGTTATGAGTGAATGTTTGAAATAGTAAATGAAGATAAATAAATGGAATAATTAATTCAAGGTTAATTGTGGTTAAACACAGCCGGACACAGGAGAACAGAAAAATGCAATATGAAAATATTGCCTTCTTTACTACTAAAATATTTTCAAGCCCAGTTGCTGTATTTAATAGAGAAATATTTCGCGTTACTCTTGAACACGGTATAACATGCTTTAAAAATGTGATTGGATCAGATGAAAATCACATTGAATAAGTTCTTTGAAAAAATAATGTTTTTTTATTGAACTGGAAGGCGGATTTGAACCCGTGACTGAAGTCGTAAAAAGCCAACGCCTAACCACCAACTGACACTTTTTAAATTATTGGGAACAAGAAAATTGTGGGAAAACTTTAGTATGAGAGATTGCTATTTTTTTCTTTACAAAGTGGCCGTTTGTCTAAATATTCGAGCTCTGGCAGCAGAGCCATACCCAAGCTTATGTTCATCTGATGCAAAACAATTAACTGAACCACTAATTGAAGGCAGATAGTTGATCTGTAAATAAACTGGTGGACAATTGCAAAGGACGGATGGCAATAGCAGCGTTAGCAACCACAAAATGGGAGGAAAGGAAATATGGAAATTAGCACAAGTTCGAGACACAGTAAGATGTGTTGTGAGTATGCAAATTTTAGACTTACGACGTTGTTGGCCACGTGATAGCGCTAATAAGCGATATAAAGGATTCGACGCGTGATGACCATTGTTGTTTAAAAGCAAAGTTTGACGGGAAAGAATGAATTGACGAACTTAAATTTTTCGGTATGTCTTCCCGACATCCCTTAAATGATTTTATGTGTGCCCGAGTGGTTGGCAACATCGAAAAAGGACAAAAAAAAAAAAAAAAATATTAGATGTTTCCAGGAAGCTCTACGTCAGCCACAGAGTTGTTTCTAGAGTTAGAAAATTATTTCAAACAAATGGAAAGTGTAGCAAATGTGACAAGGGAGGTCGTGTACGCAATACGATGTCAGCAGAAGATTGGTACTTAGTGCTAGCAACGAAAAGGAACCAGCGCAACACAGCTACTGACGTAGCAAAGCCTTGCTAGTATGTAGCCTGCTGCTACTAGCAAGGCAAGCAAATATCCCAAAAAACTGTAGCCAGACGTTTGAATGCAGCAAGACTATACGCCCGTCAGCTTGTTTTGTACATCCCATCGTCTATAAGTCAGTGTTTTGCTCGTTTGTAATGATGTCTTCAGCATCGCATTTGGAGAGAAGTCGACTGGGCTTGTGTACTATTCTCAGATGAAAGCAGGTTCAGTCTGTCGTCTAATTGTGGACGAAAACTAACCTGGCATGAGAGTGGTACAACATACAAGCCGAGAAACATAAAAGAAAATGACTAGTATCCAACAAGTTGTGTCATGGTATGGATAGGATTATGATCGGTGGCCGTACGTTGCTTGTGTGCTTCCAAACAAGACTATGACGGCTTGATGTATTAATGTTATTCTACTGCCTCATGTTCACGTGTTCTGTGGCGGTGTGGGCGATAAATTCGTTTTCTTGGATGGCAGCGTAACATGTCATTAACAATCGCCGTTCCGGAGTGTCTAGCTGTAGCTCACTCGAACTATTCAACCCATCGGATGGCCAGCACGTTCTATAGATCTGAATCATATTGAAAATGTTTGGGAAGCAGTCTTGTTTGTATACAACACCCTCTAATACAGCAAGGACACCCTTATCCGCGACTGAGAGAAGAAAGGAATAAATTACTCCAACACACACAGCTGCTGTATTATGTTGTGTAAAGCATCACATGACGTGCGGAAGCTTACATCGCTCTCCATGGTAGTCATATCCCACATTGACATCTTACGCCGGAACGCCTGGGGGCGGTGACTGCATTTATTCACTTTCACGTATTCAGCTCAAAATGACCGTTTCGTCCTTTGAACACTTTTCAACGCCTTCTGGATTTCAGAGCACAATACATTATCGTCATTGCAATGTTCTAGAGTTCTGGCATTAGTTTATTTCACTTGGCATCGAATTACTTACCTTTTTTCGCGCTACAAAGCCATTGCCATTAGAACTACATTGCCATTGGAATCCGTCCTTAGCAATTGTCCACCCTTGTAGACAACTGAAGACAACTCCTCCACTTCTCTACCGAATGGTAACAAGACCTTCTCGGTTTTTTGTTGGAGATGTGGAGTGACTTTTCATCGCCATTCAACAAAAAAACCCTGAACAATACCTGACTTGATTGAAATTTTGACAACACAAAATACAGTAACACTATCAAAATCAACATTTTGTGTACATAATTAAGGTTGATTGCAATTTGTAGAAAAACATATAAATGATTTTTTTTAAAGTACATTTTTGAAGAGAAAATGATGTTACTTCAAAATAAGTAATAATCTTTAATACCATAAGTAATAAGGATAATTAATTACAAAATGATTAAAAGTTATTTAACATTTTAGAAACAACGTATTTTTGAAAAACAATCTTGATTTGAGATAAGAATGATATACACCCGTGTAGATATAAATTTACAAAAATGAAAATTGTTTTCTTAACGTTTGGATGAGTGTTTAAAACTAGTTGTTCATTCAGGTTTGGCAGTTTGAGAAGAAAAGTATCGGAGAGGTTTGATCGTTACCGTGTTTTTGTTTCATGTCATGTTTATTTAGTGGTTGCTTGCAGAGTTTTAGTACTGGGGAAATGCTCAGTTAACTTAAATTTTTTATTGGTTGTAAATGCGCATTACTCAAAAGACCCACATACGGGATGAAAGAGCCTCGTTGAGGGTGAATGGGGTAAAGATAATAAATTTGGAATTATTCATCGGTAATTCATTTCCTAAAAAAAAAAAAATATCATTTAATATAAGTGTAAAATAAAATAAATTGAGAAACAAAACTGATATTAGGAGAAAATAAGCAGGGCATTTTTAGATACTGGAAAAGGTATGCAATTAGCATGTCTATTTTCCCTAAGAGGATGAGAACTGTCCATAAATGATTTTTTCCATCATATTTGACCCCTACCCCTCTTTGTCACAAAGACACACTTCAACTTATCCTCTCCTCCTCTCCCCACTCTACTCCCCACGTCACATGTCCCAGGGGCGGATTGGGTCCCATAAGAGAGGGCGTTAACTTTATCCTTCGAAGGGCGAAAAAAAAAAAGTAATAAAAAAATAAAAAAGAGAGAGAGGACAAGGGGGGGGGGACGACGCAGGATTAAGAGTTTCAAGAAAAAAAAAAGCAAAGGGAAGTCGTACAGATTTGTGAGCGAAAAAAAAATTGCACCAAAGTATTAAAAAAAATAAATTTATTTAAAAAAAAAAAGTTTGTGAATAAAAAAAAGGTGTTCAGGCGCAAGGGCGCACAGGCGGGAGGGCGCATCGGCCCGCGGGCCGATGTCCTGGCGAGTCAGCGGGCCAGTCCGCTCCTGCATGTCCTGCTATATTACATAAGAATGTTGTTTATAATGTAAGTGATATCACACTTCTTGTAACACTACTCCCTCCATTTTTTTCACAAGTTCAAGTACACCCTCCTCTTCAAAGCGGGACATCATTTGTGGACGATTCCTATTTACATTTGAGCGAGTTACTCCATTCGGACCAAAGAACTTTTTTTTATCTTTGGAAAGTAAGTTTTTTCTTTGGAGATCTGGAGCCTAGTATTTCACTTTTGGACAAGTTTTTGATTGATTTGAAGGGCACTTCGCGGTTAGTTGATTGCAATATTTTTGTTCCTGTTTTTGCCCATTTATCAGCGCATTCATTTCCAGCGATTCCAACATGAGATGGAATCCATAGTGTGATTACATTCTTTCCCTTTAAAGCTAAGAGTCTAAGATTTGTTTCTACACGACTCAATAATTTTTGAATCTGCTATGTTGTGGGCTACAATTGTTTGAATGGCCGAAAGGGAGTCAGAAAATACCTACAGATAGATTCATTTTTCAGATAGTGGGTCAGAAATTTCCTTCTGAGCCATGAGTCTTTCTTTACAGATAGAAACACTTTAGGAGAGCGATAATTACGAGTATCAACAGCTTCGATTCAAAAAGGGCAACCATTTAATATTTGAAAGTATTGCAGGCAAATAAAGTGTTAGGTTTTTGCTTGCAATTCTGCATTAGCTTCGGCCCTATTTGTTTCTTCTGGGGCTTTCCTGGTAAATCAAACTGGTGCCAAGCTGCTACTAGAAACACATGTAAGTTGTCTTTGAAGGTTACTGATCTATTCGAAAAATGTCATTGTCTTTTACTGAGAAAGTTTCTGAAATTTTCCAAGAAGATTCCATGTTTATTTCAGGAAGGTTACAGACTTTCAGTGAGAAACTTTCCTGTTTTTGGCAGATATATTTTAGGCAGAATTAGGCACATTAGCTGCCCATTTTTTCCCAGGAACGTTTCTGAATTTATTTTACAGTGTAGAGTCGAAAATGGTAGAGAACTTAAATCCGAGACGGGCTAGAACCGAGCTGATTGCTTCGGTAGATTTTTCAAAAAATGCGTGTCTGAGCAGTTTTGCACGCATTATTAATTACTAAAGTTTTAATGCTACAATTAATAAAAAAACTAAAAATAGCGTTTTCATAAAGTCTGTTTTCAGTAGTAAACATTTTTTTTTCTTCTGAACCATGAGTCTTTCTTTCCAGATAAAAACATTTTAGATGGGCGATATTAATCAACAGCCTAGAGTTAAAAAATACTTAATAGTTAAAATACATTTTAGGTTTTACTGATGATTAAAGTCCTAAATATCGGCTGCAAAATAAACAAAAACCGCAAATCTTGTGCTTTGTTCTGACATTATTTCCAAATTGCTGAAGGTGATGTTTTAAACTGATGTCTACAAGTAAAAAAGCTCCAGTATCCGTTGATGTTTTATTAGCATGTATATCTTATATTTATAAATTTTTGTTGCAGAAATCTCGAGTTTCTAAGCAGTAAAAATTAATGATTTCCCTTAAATTAAGAGAAAAAAATTCATTTTCAAAAAATTCTTTTTGACCGCTGTTGACGTTGATGAATCTTTCATGGTGACTGCGCCTGACATTTGAGGGACATAAAAGCAGATAATAATGGATTTTTATAAACAATTTTATTAAGCTATGCACTCTTTAGCTTCAGGAGAAATGAATATATGTTTCTCACTTTTTTCTTTGTATGAAAGGTGTTCTAAAAGCAAATAAGTTATTATTTGTGTCGGCTCTAAAATAGTAAATTTTACTGAACTGGAGATAATTCTTGTTTCATAATACTAGTGCAGTGCTCAGGGCGTTAAAAATGTTAAAACCCCGGATTTCTCTCGGGGAAGATGAAATCAAATGATTTTTGCGGGAATGTGTTATGAATAATATAAATAATAATCTCTACTTAGTTAAAAGTTGTGCATTTGATTTTATAATAGAAAAAAGCAATTTGCAGTAACTTTATATACTACTAGAAAAAATACCCGGCGTTGCCTGGGTCAGTAATGATTATGAGAAACAGTCGTTACTTGAACTTGTTTTCTGTTTTAAGTGAAAGAATTTAAAACACACCGTTTTGACGTGGTTAAAAATCGTGCTTCTTCCTTACTCATAAAACTAAAATAGCAATATAAATATAAAGAGCAAATTAGTATTCATTTAGAAACGAAAGCACGACATTTAAGCATATACAAATTCAAAGAATTTCCGAAGTATGAAATTAAACTTCACATGTTTAAAAAGATTTATCTGTTAATACTTTTTTTTTAAACATGGAGTCTAAAACCTTCTGTGTATTGCTATTGAAGTACAAATTGTTTAAAAAAAAACCCAACCGCGCGTAATACCCTTATACTTGCTTTAGTTATTTTGGGAAATTTCAATTTATTGTGGGTTCTTGGTGCGATTTAAAATGTTACCGAATTTGCGGGAGTCGTTTCGGGATACCTTGAATAATGCTCCCCCTCCTTTGTAAAACGGTATGTTATGTTACCGTTGCAACAACTTTTTTTGCTTCAGTTCGCAACAAACTTGGGGTAAAAATATTTAAAGTTTTTCTTTGTTTATTCTATAGCACTATTATAATTAAATTTTCGTAAAAGAAATCATGTGATGCACGCATCAGCTCGTTTGTAAAGGGAAGTAAAAAGGGGGGGGGGGGGAGTTTAATCTTTACTAATAATAAAGCAGAAAGTCTCTCTGTCCGGAGGATGTCTGGATGTCTGTAGGATGTTTGTAGGATATCTGTAGGATGTCTGTGACGCGCATAGCGCCTAAACCGTTCGGCCGATTTTCATGAAATTTGGCACAGAGTTAGTATGTAGCATGGGGGTGTGCACCTCGAAGCGATTTTTCAAAAATTCGATGTGGTTCTTTTTTTATTCCAATTTTAAGAAAAAAACTATCATAAATTACGAAATCATCATAACGTGGAACCGTAACATGGGCACAAGCCAATTGGCGAGATACGAAATTATCATAGCGTGGAACCGTAACGTCGGTACAAGCCAATTGGCGAGAAAATTCACCATACATTATTTGTAAATATACAAGCGAACTAAAAGACCTTTAATTTTTCTATTACGGGCGAAGCCGTGCGGCTGCCACTAGTTATACATAATCACTGTATCGTCACAGTAAGAAAAACAAACATCATGTGAGGTGTTTAATCATTTTATTAAACAGAAAGTAATACCTTAACATTACTAGAGTTCAATGTGTGTACCATTTGGGGGCAAAAGATGAACTTAAGTACCGTTTAGATGTGGTTTGAGCAACGTACGATGCACACATTGAACTCTATTAATGAAATGTACTTTCTGTTGAATAAAATGATTAAACACCTCACATGACGTTTATTTTCCTATCTGTGACGATACAGCGATTACGTATAATTACTTTTTTCATTTTCTCCCCGCTCCTCTTTTTACGATGTCATAAAAAATTCTTGAACCTGTGAAGTATTATGGCACAAATCGCATCTTCTTTCATTCGAAAATTTGCTGCTTTTCTATGAATTTTTAAAATGTGCCAAGGACTTTTCAGGAGACCCTGTATTATCTACTAGTGGTACCCCACACGGCTTTGCCCGTAGTAGAAAATTAAAAGTTCGTTTGGTTCGCCTGTATGTTTATAAATAATGGATGATGAATTTCTCGCCAATTTGCTATGTTAATTTGCTCGCCCATGGTCGCGTATGGTAGTTTGCTAGTCCACGTTATGGTAATTTGTCCGTCCTCGTTGTGATAATTTGCTCGGTAAAAGGTTCTTAAAATTGGAACAGTAAAAAAACAAAATCGAATTTTTGAAAAATCGCCTCGAGGTGCAAACCCCCATGCTACAAACTAATTTTGTGCCAAATTTCATAAAAATCGGCCGAGCGGTCTAGGCGCTATGCGCGTCACAGAGATTCAGACATCTAGACAGAGAGACTTTCAGCTTTATTATTAGTAAAGATTTGGGTTGATTCTCGATGGAATCGGGACATTTCATCAATTAACGGGGAAAAAATGGAGATCAAAAGCTAAAAAGAAGACACTGAAAAGAATCTTCAAAGAAGGGCAGCACACCATATGGTGCTGTCTGGTCTATTATGACGCTGAATGAAAATTTCATGAAGTAGTACAAAATTATTAGAACGTGTTTTTTTTAATTATTTTTATTTTTTAATTTTTATTTTTATTTTTATTTTTTATGGTAATTGAAATATTTATGGCAGAAAAAAAAGGAAACATACCTACGGAAGTGTTGCACTATTTTCTAAAATCCATCTTTGAATGTGAAGTTAACCAATTTTAGTGCACACATTTCAACAGCGCAATTCAAAGTCAGTTTTGGATGACTAAAAATAGTATTTTGGCGTGACTCATATAATGTATTAGGTACTTTAAAATTCCTGATTTAAAAAGCAGATATTTTTGTGTGTTTTATGAAAAGAATAGCCTTTATGGAACCTCATCGAAAAATGTACTATTGAGCAATGTGTCATAAAAATGAAGTACTTAGGTGTTATCTCATAATGAAAGGTAGTACTTGGAGGGCTGCATTAAAAATATAATACTTTGGTTAAATATAGCGTATTCAGGGTCCAATCTGAGGAGACACTAGTTCAAACACTTTTTCGGGAACCCCCTGTAGTCAAACTTTACAATTTCAGCCAATTTCTTAAAACGAGTTTAGGCATTTGGGGGTACCTAAAAAGCAGAGGTCCAAGGCCACGGCCTAGTTGACCTATTCATTAATCAGGTCCTATGCGTATCGTGTGTCTCATCAAAAAAATGTACTAATTTGTAGTGACACATAGAAAATGACGTATTTGGTGTGTCTTATCTAAAGTGTAATATTCATAAAAAACGTTGTACTTTAATGTTTCTGATAGACTTGTACTCAGTGATTTAATATGTCTCATAAGAATTACAATACTTGCATGCACTCGTCAAAAAGTGCCTTACGTCAAACAATGCCGTTAACTGGTGTGTCTCATAAAATACACAGTACTTGGTGTATCACAGCAAAAATGTAATTTGGTTCTCATAAAAACATAATACTTAGCTGGAGTTCAGTCTCATCAGGATCGCAATACTTTGGTGTGTCTCATGAAGATATAGCAAGTTGTATATAACTCACCAAAACATGCAATACTTTGATGCGCTGCATTAGGCACTATCATAACGCCGTGTGCAGGTAAACGGCAGTATCTGCAGAAATGAGTTTTCGAGATATTTGAAGAAATGTGTGTCGGATTCAATAATAACCATAGGGAAATCTTGGAATTAGACGTTTTTTTTGCGGATTTTTTAGAAGAAACCAAGCAAGCTTGTACAATAAAGCTAGCATACAATAAATGACAAAAAAAAAAAAAAAACTTTGACATCTTGAATTCAAATAATGTTTTTCGCAATTACGAGTGTGTGTGTGTGTATGTAGGTGTGTGTGTTTGTGTGTGGGGGTATGTGTATGTGTGTTTGTGTGTCAGGTGTATGTGTGAGTAGTTGTGTGTATGTGTAGGTGTGTGTGTATGTGTTTGTGTGTGTGTAGGTGTCTGTATGTATGCGTGTGTGTATGTGTTTGTGTGTGTAGGTGTATGTGTAAGTGTAGGCAAGTAAGTGACGCAACCTGGAGACGGTTTTCGCTAGAGGGGCAGCATCGTTAGGCGGCCGGCCAACGGTGGTGCTGCAGAGAAAGGTGGGGGGGAAAATAAAATCCTAGGAATTCACAACAGTCACGTGGGAACAATAAGCAATCGTGATTGCTCAAAAATTGCAGTTACTTCCCTTTACGTGCACACGGCAGTATAGATAAAAGCAGTTTTATTTTCCTATCTGGTAAGTGAACTTAATCTTCAAGTGCATCTCCAAGATCAATCAAATATTGATCATCAAAATTCTTTCTTCTGAAACTAACTATCATTTTCAAGTTTTCAGAACGAAACTAAAGTTAGTCTAAGCAATGTCGCGCGTGACGGAACTGCTTTCAGATAGTAAAGAGTGTCCAAAACAATTATCGCATTAGAAAGTGAAATCTGTGCCATCGACATACCACGAATGCCCAAGCCGTTAAAGACATCGATTTCCAATGAAACATTAGTTTAATACCGGTCGCACGCACATTCTCTAAATACTTACGCGTCTCTTTATAAACCGTATAGATAAGGACGCTTCAATTAAAACTCGTATTAAATCTAAAACTTTTCAGGCGACATTCGTTATTTGTTATCATTACGGCGCGTAATTAGATCCACTCAGTGATAGCAGATGCCGTTTGAACTCGCTGAGAGCACTTTTCAACTTTTTAATGCACAATAACTTTCGGTGTGAATAAAGTACGTGATTTATCTTCAAAGTAAATTATAACTTTTCGAAAATGGTGCTATTAGCGAAGCGATACGATAATGATAGTGCTTTATTTTCAATATGTGCATCGATATCTACCGAATTTCTGCCCTTTTTTTAATTAATTTACTTGCCTTTATTGTTTCGAAGGACAATTTTCATTGCACATGAAAAAGGATATCAGGAATAAAATTTAAAAAAATATATATCGTATTTAATTTCTTTTTAATTCTTTTTTTGAATTGAGTCGATATATCTTAAGACTTAAATTTTCGACCCTGCCTAACGTGATTATTTCATTAAATTCAACTTCCTCTCCATATTCCATTTAATTTGAAAAATCTCCGCTACAAATTGCATCCGTGGTATTTTTTTGGAAAAAGTTATTCCTAATTTGCTATACTTAAAAAGTAGCTTTTACTTGACTGGTATAAATATTATTCACGAAAATGCACTATGGTACAAGTCAAAATTTGCTAAAACAAACATGAAGTTTTTTTTTTTTTATTTTAAGAAGATTTTTATAATTTTGTTTTTTTAATTTCAAATGGCAGAGCACTTGACAAATTGATAAAAGACAAACATAACTAAAAACGAGTAGCAAGGGAAAAAATCATTGTCTTACTCGACCTTTTGTCTCCCAGTACCGCTCAGCCAAGGAAGTCCCACGGAGTGCTCTGATGCTGTAGGAAACATGGTGACCATCCACGAAAATGAGATCCCCGCAAAGGGGATCCACATAAACACCAACTTTAAAAAGATGTCCAGCCAGGCATTCATGTTGTACAGAAAGTCTAATCATAGCAATCGCCTCATGGCGGGGGCCATTCAGGTATGATGGATTTGTCCAGAACATTCCAACTTTTAGAGGTGATTCGAGACCTCAGCTCCGCCTGACGTTGAGAGGAAAACGAATTTTTGATGAGCCTTTTTACCGTACAGAATGGGACGTTGCTGCGTGTTATTTGTAAGACCCCAGCACCCCTCTTTGCTAGTGCATCGGCATACTCATTGCCACTTAAGCCACAGTGGCCTGGGATCCACTGGGGAACGATGGTCTTATTAATTAGTTCCAACTTTTTGATGGTGAGTTGCACATCCAATATGTCTTAGGAGGATGGGTCGCAAATTGAGCAAATGCTCTGGATAGCAGCTCTGGAGTCGGAGAGGATAATGGCATTTTGAAATTTATTGCAATGGGTGGTTAATGGGATCGTTTCCAATATTTTAAAAGTATTTTTTACTGAAAAAACATGCTCAAAAACATAGGATCTAACCATTTTTTAAATAATTTGTTTACGTTTGACATTAAAAAAAAAACTACTTAAATCGGTGCGCTTTCATTGTTAACGCTTCTGTCATGTGACATCACAAATGATGAAATGCCATTCAGTGTTGCCATTCACAGCTCAAAATATTTATTTCGCATCTTTACTCATGTGTATTGGCAGCGATATGGTTCATAGCAAGCGTAGAGCGAAATTTTAATTTGCTTCTTGATTATCATAACGTGGAAACGCGGTACAAAGATGCGCCAAAGAGCATCATTTGTGACGTCATCACAAGACCATGCCTTTGAAAAATCGGACATTAAAAAAAAATAATTAAAAATAACTGTTGGGAAAATGAAAGAATTTTCTTGGTCCATGTTATTTATTTATTTATTTTTTTTTTTTTGCTTATTCTATCAAATTCAGTGACTATAAGTACTACTTTTGACTAAAGGAAACAACCCCATTGTTTTAGCCCTATTCGAGTGGCCGACATTATTTTAAGTAGAGGATAAATTTATTTACGCAATTAGAAAATAACTTACTAGTGAATTAACAAGTTTTGGTTTTTAAATATCCGTTCATGAACTGTTACATGAATTAATAATAATATTTTATTTTTTACCAGCCTTGAAAAGTACTGTTAACAAAAAGGATTGTACTGTTTCCATCAAATATTTAAAAACATCTTGGGTCATTTTTCTGAATATAAAATTTATGGCCATTCGTTCGCACAGCTTTCAACACCTCCTATCTCTTCATTCTCATTTTGAGAGCCATTTAAAGTACTATTAAACGGCTGCATGCGCTTTTATAAAAGATGCATTTTATAGTTTTTTTTTTTCGTTGTGCATAAAAGAAATAAACTTTAAACTTCTAAGACGATTTCCGTGGGCATTTCAGAAAAGACAATAAAATGCGAACCAATAGCAAAACGTTTCTACAGAAAGACAATGTGAGGGAGTTTGCGTTTATACCTATAAATGCATCAGTATCTAAAATGCATTTTTGAATTATTGGTCATTCAATGCATTCATAACAACAAATACTTTTTGGAAGGCCAGAGAACACGAGAAAACTAATGGGGTTGTTTCCGAAATTTAAAAAGGATTTTTTTTCTGAAAGAGCATGCTTAAAAACATAGGATTTAACCATTTTCAAAATAATTTGACGAAGTTTAATATTTTTTAACAATTATTTTAACCGGTGCGCAGATTGAAATTCATTTTTTATGCTTCTGTACATGACATCACAAGTGATGAAATGCTGTTCACTGATGCCATTAGCACACAACGCAAATTATCATGACCTGGCAACGAGGTTGACAGCAAAGCGTAAGCATTTAGCACGCCAATGGAGTTGCGCGCCAAAATACATCATTTGTGACGTAACAGCCTTATTTCCTTGGCCTTATCTACAAAATCGGACATTTAAAAAATATAATTAAAAAAATAACTCTTGGAAAAATAAAAGTTTTTTTTCTGGCTTCAATTTTTTTTTGTTTATTCTATCAATTTCAGTGACTAAAAGTGGTACTTTTGACCGAAGGAACCAACCCTATTCAAGTGCAGCGTTCTACTTCTTGTTTTTGTTTCTTTTAAGCTTGCTTTCGAAAAATATTGAAACATCAAATGGTTATTTTAAGTTTTGGTACTACAAGATTTTGAAATAAAGTGTAGGAGAACATGTTCAACAATTTATTTAAGTAACACCTAGCTGTTAACTAAACACAACAAAGATAGTATACATAGTATAGACAAAGCTTTCAACTACGAATTTCTGCCTATTACGAATTTTGTAATTGGAATGCTAAATAGCATTCAACATAACGAATAAATTCCTTTGTGCTTGAAAATTAAATGAATAAATTGCCAACGTTTTGATGCACAAAAATGGAAAATTACTGCACACACGTGTTTCGGTGCTACAAGGGACACCTTTTCAATGCAAAGAAGTGTGAGCTTTTGGATGAAAAGTCATAAAATCTCACAATTCTTTGCATTGAAAAAGGTGTTCCTTGTAACACAGAAACATGTGTCTGCAGCAATTTTGCAATTTTTGTGCATCAAAACTTTTGCAGTTCATTCATTTATTATTCAATATATTTTCGGCATAACTTCATGGTTGTATCTTTTTAACGAATTTACCTTTATTTTTTCGTTTTTTGTCCGTTTTGAAGAAAGTTTTTAATTTCCGTGCAATTGATTGCCACATCGAACTGAAGTGATTTTATCATTCAAAACCGTTTAGAGATATCCAAATCGAGGAGAATTTGCTTGACTCAATTTTTAGCTCACTTTTAAAATGTAAAATTGTTTATGAAAATCCAATCTTGAAATGCAAAAGTAATGTATAAGAACGGAATTTCAAACAAAATAAGAGTAAGTGTTTATTTATTCCTATAACGTATATTACTTGATTTTCAATTAAATATAGGCAATTTGTCATCAACTACAAAGTTTGTAACATAACTGCAAAACTATCAAATTTCCCTAACGAAATTCCTTTATTGTGAATTTTTTAATTGTGTTGTGAGGTAGCTTTTTAGATTTTTGACTAAGTAATATAGTGCCGTGTACTGATTTGCACTTCAATCGAGCAGCCGGGTACCGTATACTCGGCCACTTGCTACTCTGTAGAGCACTGTGTTACTGAGTACCAACGACTACACACTGTATTATAAGTGACGACCGATACACCGAGTATACGGGTGAAGAATTTTGCAGTTATTGGAACTTCAGAATGGATCTTAAGCATATAATCATTATTTAAATTAAATTCAGATTCAATTCAGGACCCTTAAAAGAGTTTAAGTCAAAGTTTTACAATAGTGAAATAATTAAATTATTTTTGAAACATATCGAAAAAAAGTGCATTTAATCAAGATGATATTTAAACTAGTTTTTAATCCGTTATAGCTCTTTCTAATATTAGAAATGTACCAGTCTTAATATTTGCGGTAAAAACTTCTGAAAAATGTAAAAGTTTCATATTCATTAATTTAACCACGTTATTTTTTGAACTTAAAAAAGAAAAAAAAAAGTGGACGAGAAAGAAAGAAAGAAAGAAAGAAAGAAAGAAAGAGAGAGAGAGAGAGAGAGAGAGAGAGGAGAGAGAGAGAGAGAGAGAGAGAGAGAGAGAGAGAGAGAGAGAGAGAGAGAGAGAGAGAGAGAGAGAGAGAGAGAGAGAGAGAGAGAGAGAGAGAGAGAGAGAGAGAGAGAGAGAGAGAGAGAGCAAACTGTTTACAAAAGCCATTGGCTTAGTACATGGTCAAAATTTGGTCGAGTACTGAGTACTCGGCAAATTTACCTAGCAAGTTGAGTTCTGAGAATGTATACCGAGTACTCTGTACGGCACTAAGATGATGAGAGGGTTTAAAATAAGAGAGAGTTTTTTGAACTGGAAAGATAGTAGTAGGTTGTAGTCACAGAAATTATGATCGGGGGGGGGGGGAGAAAAAAGACAAAAAAATATCTAAAAAAATTGACATTTTAAGTTTCAGCGAGACAAAAAGCAAAATACAATAAAGTAAAACCAAAATTTCAGAAACGAAAATATCCGTAAGTTTCGACTCCTACTTTTTTTTTAAAACCTACGTTTTGAATTTAACAATGTTGAAATCAAACTTTTTGAGCCAAAGATGTACACAAAGAACTTTTTCCAGTCTCACTTTCAAATCTTGAAAACAGAATATTCTGAACATAAAGTATTTCTCACTGTTCGAAAGGAAATATTTTATTTAAGAAAATAGTTGTGTTATAAGTTTTGGTTGTTTGCATTCAGTCTAGTTTTAGGTCTCCAGTATTTGTCATAAAGTTTTTAATCCCGAAAATATCAATATAAGTACTAAAATTTATGACACGTATTGGTGGTAAACTAAGTACTATTAGCTTTTTAAAATGATGGTAGTGTAGAAATGTTGAAATTAGTCAGCTTAGATGGTTGAAATAGGTTGATGTGTGATCACAAGACGTTTTGCGCTTAAAAATGACAATTTTGCTTTTTAAAATGTACCTGTGAAGAAATTTCAATAAGAACTTATAAATATATAAACGGGCTGTGATAGCTACATTAAGCAGGGGGAGGGGGTATAAAAATTTAAAGATTTTTTTTCTTTAGAAAATATAAATTCTAAAGATAGCTCAAAAAAGGATTCCAAAACTATTCTCTGCAGACCTTTAGAATGCGTAACATAATTGCTTACTCTTACTTCAAAGAAAAATCCAAAAAATTCCAAAACTGTGGCATTTTGTATTTTTAATGGATTTAACGCATACTTGGCACAGCAGGAACCAGAAAAATAATTATGTTTACTTTTTTATTTATTTTTTGATTAATTAAAAGAGTTTTGCTTCAAACCATGAACAAATTCCAATTTTTATTTTTAAAGGATTATGAACCGCAATACACTTTTCTTTTTTAATTATACTTATAAAGACTTTCTTTTTAGAGTAAATATAAAGATGAAAAAAGATCGTCTGGCAATAATTAGCTGCTGCCAAAGTTGATCTAGAAGAGATAAAAACTTTGTCATTTTAAGAGTGCTTAAATTTTTATATCCTACAGCGATTAATCACTATCTCAAAGCAAGGATTTTAGAGGATACATATAATTCTTATTCAAAAAGTTTTAAAAGTTTTTTAAGGTAATAAACTTGCGTCTTGACAGTACTTATTAATGACTGCTGAGTGGAATTTCACTTTTAGTTTTTGTAAGAATCTTCATTTTCTCTTGCTACATAAATTTATCCAATTAAAAAGGGCTAAAAGATTTCATAAAAAACTTTAGACTCGAAATTCATACTTTTATTATCATTTTGCTATTTCAATAACAGCGCTTCATGAATCAACTAAGAAAATGATACTCAAAGGAATTAATACTGCGAAAGAAAGATTTCTTGAAAACTAATAAGAGGACTTCAAATTTAACTATATCTTGAAAAACTCTTTAAAAAAAAATAAAATTTCCCCCATCATAAGGAGTAATTTGACGAGACTTTATAGAAAGCTATATTTCAGGAGCTTTTTTTTTCTTTTACTAAAGAGCAAATTTAATAGAAAGGATTCCTGAGGCATTTTCATTGCGACTAAATTTTTTCTGACGTCATTATTTTTAAAAATCTTTTATTTTTATTTTATTTTGCTGTATCGATTTTGTTTTTGATTTCATTTTTTTTCAAAACATATTTCAATAAATTGATAAGGAACTGCATTTCTAGCGTAATTGCTAAAGGATTAGTTATTAGAGAAAAGTTTATTTTGTTTCGCTGTATTGTGACTTAAAAAGATGGTTTTCGCAGCTAAAAGTAAGACAAAATTGCTTTTCTTTTATGGATGTGTTTTGACAAGCGTATTAAAAAGCGGGGATCAGTGTTCTTTTACATGAGGGTAAAAATATTCGATTAAGGAAAAAAAAAATGCTACCCCGCTTCCATTAAAGACCACTGCCTATCAACAGCCGAGCTGCCACTAATGACTTGCGACTATTTTGAAGAGTTGCAGACTATAAGGCGACTATTTTAGCCCAAATTAAGGCAAAAACGACTATTTTATTTAAAAAATTGCTACTATTTTAGCCTAAAAGCGACTAAAATGTAAAAAATACAACGTATGTAAAAAAAAACAAGCTTTTGCAGCAATGTGAACTAAAAAGTTAAAAATAATCTTTGGATGTTAAGTAATAGAAAATAATCGATCAAACTATAAACTTTAATGTAAACGAGCTGATGTGTGCATCACATGACTTCCTTTTGCTCCAATTTAATGTCATTTCCCCGTTACTGGCAATTTTAATGTGATTCAATAGTTTACTCTCTAAATATCACCAACAGTGGCCAAATTAAAATCAGATTTAAAATTAAAAGAAAAAAAATCGCCAAATTTGTCGCCAAGTTGGCGACAAAACTTGGCGACCAAAAGACTGACGATATATTGCCAAGTGTCCGACAAATTATATCACCACTTGAGTTTACATCGAAATTAACAACGATTTCCCCCAAAAAACGGGGCAAAGACCCCCTTAGGAACATCCGAATGCAACCAAAAGAGAAGGTGCACAACTAGATCGCACTAGGAGTCTACGTACCAAATTTCAACTTTCTAGGACATACCGTTTTTGAGTTATGCGAGATACATACACACATACACACATACGCACATACATACGTACATTCGGACGTCACGAGAAAATTTGCTGTAATTAACTCGGGAATCATCATTATGGATATTTCGCGTATCTATACGTTCTTAGGCACTTATCCACGTGTGGTCGAGTCGAAAAAAAATCTCAATATTCATTCGGGGGTGAGTAAAATGGAAATTAAGGTCGATTTTTGAGTGAAAATTTTTTCGCGAATACAATACTTCCTTTTTTGTAAAAGGAAAATAAAACGTATGAGGTGCTGTCTTTTTATATTTTTGCAAGGACAACAAATAGAAGAGATGTAAAACAACTGATATGAAGCTCTCCACGCGTTTTCTTACATTAAAGTTATTTGTTTAGTGAATTATTTTATCATAATTAACATTAATTAAAACTTAACATAACTAACTAAAATTTATCATTAAACTTATCATACTTAACATTACTAATTAAAACTTAACGTTAAACTTATCATGGAGATTATTTCTCTAAATATAAGTTAGGGAACCTGGGCCCGTATAAAAAGTTAAATTCTGTATTCTTTGACTCATTTTTACTTCCTTTTACAAAAAAAAAGTATTGTATTCGTGAAATCTGCCTTAATTTCCATTTTTTCTCACCCCCGAATGAATGTTGAGTTTTTTTTTCCGACCCGATCACACGTGGAACGTACAGACTCCCGAAATATCCATTTTGATGACGCCTGAATTAATTACAACGAATTTTCTCGTGATGTCCGTATGCACGTATGTGTGTATGTATCTCGCATAACTCAAAAACGGTATGTCCTAGAAAGTTGAAATTTGGTACGTACACTCCTAGTGAGTTCTAGTTGTGCACCTTCTCTTTTGGTTGCATTCGGATGTTCCTAAGGTGATCTTTTGCCCCTTTTTGGGGGGAAATCATTGCTAATTTCGAAGTAAACTCAAGTTGTGTTATAATTTGTCGGACACCTGGCGATATATCGCCAGTCTTGGTCGCCAACTTGGCGACGAATTTGGCAATTTTTCTTCCTTTTATTTTATAATTGGTTTCAATTTGGATTTTCAATCACTGTTGGTGATATTTAGAGGGCAAACAATTGAATCACATTAAAATTTCCAATAATGGGGAAATGACATTAAATTGGAGTAAAAGGAAGTCATGTGATGCACACATCAGCTCGTTATTTACACTTTAAACTTTCAATATCTTAAGTCTACATCTGATTTTGAACATTTTTGCAATTGGAAGTATGCATCTAGGACTAACGGTTGCGAAAATAAAGGTCTTGCTGGTTAAAACGGAACACCCTGTAGAAAAATACATGCGCTGTAATGAGTGGACGATGCTCCTCCTTGCAGAAAGTTCTGATTGCTGGTTTAATCATCGGTATGGAAATTGACTTACACCACTATCATTCTACCAGGTAAAGCAATTTTGTTTAGTGAATAATTTTCTTACACTGCTAGTGCAATATATATTAGTTTATTTTTATTGGCACTTTTAATAGAAGGACCAAAGACAAGCCTAAACCCTTTCTTAACTCAATTTGTAAAATTTTCGACTTGCGCCATTGTCATTCTAACCCGTCCATATGGTTTCAAATTTTCAATGATAATCTTGAATTTGTTATTTCTCACAACAATTCAAATTCAGTACTTTGGTATATCATTTATTTTAAAACTTGGTTTGATAGTTAACGTAATTTATGCTTCTTTGTTTTGGATTTTATATTTTTCACTATTCTCATTCCATTTTTCCCTCTTTTCTTTCGTTTTTTGTTACTTTTTGTAAAATTCAGATCTATCTAAATGAAGGAACAACCGAGTAGAATCAGGCTAAATAATGAGAATAATGATATGCCACTAAAAAGGAATTCTTCAATGAATTATTTTAAATATCTTATTAGATTTCGTTTTTCGAGCTTGAAAAAAATTAAAATAGCTCAATTCTTTTAATTGCGAAAAAGAAGAAAGAAAGAATTAAAGTGAACTGTGAATACTTTAAGTTTCATTAAAAGACTATTTTAGTGTCATTACAGTGTAATTTGATGAAATTAAGGGGATATTAAAGGAAGAAAGCGATATTTCAGGATTTATTTTAGCTCATTTTCAGCATCAAATAACTGGAAGCAATAAAATTACTGTACATTTAGAAAAATTTTGACACAAAGCAAAATCAAAGTTTCCTTACCTTAAAATAGTTGTTAAATGTTTTAACTATCATAAAACTTTTGGCAGTCTCAAACTGAATCATATTTTTGCATTTCGTGAAATTAAATTTCTCAGTTCTCTCAAACAGTATATTTCATTTCTTTATTGCAGCAATGCTATTTTTGATGACGGAGTTATTTCTTAGATTTATCAAACTAATAAAAAGTTTAATGCATTTAATTAACTTTATATTAGAAAGTTTTTTTACCTTTAAAAAATCTTTCTAATTTAGAGCATGGTTTCACTTCTATTCCTTTCCCGTTCAAATATTGCATTATTTTTGTAATTTATGCTTCTTACTTCATGTTCGATAATTTAAATTTCACTTTTTGAAGCATTTAGCATAGCTATTGTTTTGAAGTTTTAATACCAATTTAAGCTAAATTGATGGATGACTTTAATGATGAGTTGTTTTTGATTTCATCTGGATTTTTAGAAGCACTGTTAACATTAGAGATAAATAATACCTTTGTATAGAAAAGGGAAATTAAAAATAAGAATGTTTTATTGCACAAAAATAGCAGCTTACTACAGACACGTGTTTCACCCATACAAGGACTGCCTTTTTCAATGCAAAAGAAGTGATCTTATGGATGAAAAGACATCCGAGAAAAGATGTTGTCGGAAGGTTCAAGTCGGTCAAAGAAATAATTATGGATATTAAAAAAAAAAGATTTTATTAGTTTTCAAGTAATTTTTGAAGTAATTATAATTGAAAGTATGAAATTGTGAAAGAGCGCTCATAGTTTTAATGATTAATGATACACGATTTCTGTTTCTTGGTGATTAATATAATTTTGAAGTTTCTTCTATCATAAAAACACGAACATATTTTATTTCCTTGGCAAAACTTGATTTTTGTTCCCAGGATTGCAAAAATGTAAAATTTGAGTAAAATATACAAATTTTAGTGTTTCTCCTCAAAAAAAAAAAAAAAAAAAAGAGAGCATTATGTTTCAGACTTGTAGTATATTTCAACTAACATTCTACAAATTGATTACAATCAACTATCAACGACACGACAAATAATTACGGTTGGGACAAACCTAATCTGGTAGCAGTGTTGCGCTGATCCTAACTACATCATTACAACGCTGCCAGGTTAGGTTTGCCTCAATTATAGCTACAGTGAAACCTGTGCATAACGATACTGTCTATAACAATAAACCTGTCTATAACGATATTTACCTTGGTCCCAGCAAAATTTTGGCATAAATAATCAAAATTTCTA
Source organism: Uloborus diversus (assembly GCF_026930045.1). Lineage (NCBI taxonomy): Eukaryota > Metazoa > Arthropoda > Arachnida > Araneae > Uloboridae > Uloborus > Uloborus diversus. The sequence goes on along the minus strand of NC_072737.1, from coordinate 90,469,381 downwards.
TAACGATAACCTGTCTATAATAATATTTTTTAGGTCCCAACAGTATCGTTGCAGACAGGTTTTACTGTAGTAGTCAACTATCGAAACCTACTATGTAGCATACCATCTCAGATTACTCTTATGGCTTCTTTCTGACTGTGGAAAATACGAGTAATAAACTTAATTGAAAATTTTTAAATTTATTAACGCTTAAGTTATTGATACCTTGAGCGTATTTATTGCTCTTTTAAGACAAAAAAAAAATGTCATTGCATTAAAAGGAAGTAAAGCTTCATTGTATTCTTTCCTATTTCAAATTATTTTAGGGTCTAAATTTATGAGGTGTACCAGCAACAAATGATTACTATTTTATATAAATAATCTAACACCTAACTTTGTACTATATTGACGCATCAGCATGAGCCAAGTGAGAAACAGAAAAAGAGAACTTTTAGCGCAAATAACAGATAGTGCTCCTCTAAGTAGCATAAAATATTTTATTACTCGCGAATTTTATGATGCCATTAAACAGTAGCGTATAAAGAATGACTGAAAAACCTACTAAAAAGGTTTTGTGCTGTGCTTCCGTTCAAGTTCTTTTACGCACAAATCCCTTAAATTTTGCATTGGGTATAACAAAACTTATGGGAAATGAATGCTACGCTCTTTAAGATTTCAAGGTTTAAGTCGAGAGATGGGGAAAAAATACGGGCTGTGTAAAATAAGTGGAACATTCAATATGAGTTTGAAACAATTCAAAATTCCCGATTCACCTGGATTAAAGAAAAAAAAAAAAAAAAAAAAAACAGGAGACTATTAATGTAAGAATTTTAAATCATTTTCTCAATCTTAAAATGATGTCTTTCTGCACAACCACAAGTTGGTGGCCACCAGTGGTGCCCAACTTTTTTCTGACCGAAGGTCGTACCTCATATTAAAATAATTCTCGCGGGCCTGAGTACAAAAAAGAAAATAAAGAAAAGAGAATGGGGTTGTTTCCTTCAGTCAAAAGTAGTACTTTTTTCTCTGAAATTGATAGAATAAACAAAAAAATAACATGAATCCAGAAAATACTTTCATTTTCCCAACAGTTATTTTTTAATTAATTTTTTTAAATGTCCGATTTTTCAAACAAGGCGTGGTCTTGATGACGTCACAAATGATGCACTTTGCCGCATCTTTCTACCGCGATTCCACGTTATGATAATCAAGAAGCGAATTACAATTGCGCTCTACGCTTGCTATCAACCATATCGTTGCCAATACACGAGAGTAAAGATGCGAATTAAATATTTTGTGAATGGCAACACATTTTGGCATTTCATCGTTTATGATGTCATCGGACAGAAGCATAAACATTGAAAGTGCGCCGATTTAAGTAATTTTTTTAAAAAATATTAAACTTAAACAAATCATTTAAAAAATGATCAGATCCTATGTTTTTAAGCATGCTCTTTCAGAAAAAATACTTTTGAAATTTTGGAAACGACCCCATTACACTACCGTGGGCAAGTAAAAGGCAGTAACTGCAAATTTTTCAGTATCCATTTTTTGCCATTGTTTTTATCTATTATACGTTAGCTTTATTGTACATACTTGCTTATTTGGCTTCCGCTGAATAAAAAGCTAAATAAAACCGCCTAATTTTGAAATTTCCCTATTGTTTGTATTGAGTTCAAAAGGCGTTTCTTCACAGTCAGGAAAACTCATTTCTGCTCACGGCAGTACAGACCGATAATTGTGGTTATCATTACTTTGATGCTTATTTTATTAAGTGCATGTTTTTTCAGAAACTGATCACTGAATATTTGATTCCGAATTTCTGACATTGATGCTAATCGCGCTTTTCGGTTTGCAATATTGGACAGAAAGACGCGGTTGCGGACTGTAGGTTGGCACTACTGACATAGCCAATTAAAATCTGATATCCGTATTGATACTGTCGAGAAACAGATTCAAAAATTTTCGAATGAAATTTAAAAAGAATGAAAGCATTGAAAATGATTTTTGTATGTAACTAAGCATCGAATCTTTTTATTTTCTTAAGTTCATGATGAAAGAAGTGAAGGAAAAATGAATAGACAGGGCGGTGAAAGTTCGAATGTCGAACATTTTTTAAATTGAAGTAAGAAACAACGAAGAAACGTTATTTACATTGGATGTCTGTGTCAAATATCCTCCCCCCTCCCCTTCTCGCAGAGACGGAGCTGTGATTAAACAGATTGATGAAAATTAAGTTCCACCTTGTATCACACTGTTATAAAACTTCACAGCAAATTGCGTAACTTGAGAATCTAGTATTATTTGTAATACTAGACTATTATTTGTAATATAATCTAGTATTATTTCCAATGGCTGTTGAAAGGGGTAAAGCAGATACCGGCTCACTTGCATTTGTCTTAAGAGACATATACTGCCGTGTGCAGGTAAACGGCAGTAACTGCAAATTTTTCAATTTTCATTTTTTTGCATTTTTGAAATCTTTATTACTATAGTTTTATGGTACAAACATTTTTATTTGGCTGCCGCAGAAAAAAAAGCATTTTTTTATCAGTAGTAATTAGCAGTAACTGCTTTTTTAGCAACATTTTGCGGGAGGTCGGCAGTATGTACTTACTGCTCTTTACCTGCCCACGGAAGAACTAAAACTTTCTCCTGTGGTCTGGTAAACGGCAGTAACTACTTTTGTCGCTACATTTTGCAGGTAATTGGCAGAATGCACTTACTGCTCTTTACCTGCACACGGAAGAATGAAAACTTTCTCCCGTGGGCAGGCAAAGGGCAGTAACTGCAAATTTTTTGATTTTCATGAAATTTTTTGCCCATGATCGTTTTGCCGCGGGAGGGTAGATGGCAATAACTGCAATTTTTTCCTTTTATTTTTTTTTGGAATTTTTCAAATCTATGTTTCTTCAGTTTTATGGTGCAAACATGTTTATTTGGTTAGCGCTTAATGAAAGCATTTTTTTTTATCAGTGGTGATTAGCAGTAACTGATATTATCGCTACATTATGCAGGTAATCAGCAGTATGTACTTACTGCTCTATACCTGCCCATAACCATTGTCCGGAAAATGGAACTAAAATGAATAGCAGCCAAAACTTGAACCAAGACGCATAAACGGTTTTCGCGATTTCTTTTTAGCTCTACGAAGCGCAAGCAGTAACGCCCCGATGGGAGGTCATTGTGCGACCTCTCAAAAATTTCCTTGATTTGGCAAATTCAGAGAAAATATTGCATTTTTTAAAATGATTCCTAGTCGCTTCTCATTAAATGTAGGTATGCGTGCAAGGTCATATTTTATTTTTCGGCAAAATTTGGAAATTATCATCTCTCGTCCTTGAACGAAAGAGATACTTAAAAGGGGGAGATACTTGAGGAAAATATTCATACTTTATTTCAAATAAAGTCGAAGAAAACGTTTTGTAATTTCCCAGCCCTCAAACATTAAAAAAAATCTTTGATTCTTCATATCCGTGTTCTAAAAGCAATAAAACAAAATTATTTTTTGCTAATGTACAGTTATAGAAGATAACATACGAGTAAACACAAGTAATGCTTGGCAGACGATAAATAAACGTGTAGCAACAGAACGATTCTGTTCCATTTGTTTTGTTCTGCCGCAGACGATATTTTTCCATTTTTTATATATACTAAACTGCTGCACTTTTAGTAGGTCTATGAGAGCCATTGTTAACACACGAAGCATTTCTTTCATCTACATTTTCATGGCTATTAATTGCTTTATTGCAAAGTGCGGAACATTAAGCGATTTGTCGTAGTTTTAAAAATGCCTAAAGAGTCTTCCAGTTGCCAAGTGACAACGTAGGAATATTAAAGAGTTTTCGACAATGCCGTTAAGCAATCCAAACATATACCTTGTCGACTATTCGTTGTCAATATTTGAATTTTGAGTAAATGTATTTGATTTTCACGATTTTGAACATGTTGTGGCTTCCTCCAACAACAACAAATTGACTGTCATCAGCATGACTACAGATGACTTCCGTGATCTCCCTGCAGGACAATCTCAGTGGAAACTGAAATCCATGTCAAGACCGTACATAGAGGACATCGTAAAAGTTGAGTTTCGCCGAGGTTCCAGGAATCTGTTTTACAAAATGGATCATGAAGATAATCAGTTCAAGGAATTTGATTTCCTAAAAAATAACTTTCATCTGAAGACTTCTATGTCTGCACCTCCCCCCCCCCTTCGTCCGCGATTTTGAGGAACTCCAATTAAGAAGAAACATGAGAGAAGATTTAGTAGATACGGGGAAAAAAATCTACTAAAGTTTTTTTTCTATTTAGTATTTAAAAAAGTGAAACACAAAAATGAGTTCGTTGCAGCAAGGACTGTTTAAATCAGCAAGTATATCTGGTATAGGAGGTACGTAAATGTGTTTTGGATTAAATTTATATCAAGTGGATGTAGGTCTCGATACCTTATTTAAATTATGTCCTCTTTAATAATAAATTTATTACCAACATATATATATATATATATATATATATATATATATATATATATATATATATATACATGTATATTTATAAATTTATTTTTATATTGGCATAAAAACATTTGTGTAAAAAAATAAATTTTTATTTTATTTTAAAATTACATTTAATTTATTTATATTAAATTTATGTCAAGTGTATACACGACATTATTTATTTTTTAAATACTGCCGCTTACCTGCACACGGCAGTATACCTTGTCCGCGCAAAATGGGTTTGTTTCCTTCAGTCAAAAGTAGTACTTTTAGTCACTGAAATGACAAAAAAATGACATGGACCCAGAAAATTCTTTCATTTTCCCAACAGTCATTTTTTAATTAATTTTTTTAAATGTCTGATTTTGAAAACAAGGCGTGGTCTTTATTACGTCACAAATGATGTCCTTTGGCGCATTTTCCACTGCGTTTCCACGTTATGATAATCAAAAAGAGAATTAAAATTGCACTCTACGCTTGCTATCAACCATGTCGTTGCCAATACACGTGAGTAAAGATGCGAATTAAATATTTTGCACTGTGAATGGCAACACAGAATGGCATTTCATCATTTTTGATGTCATCGGCAGAAGCGTAAACAATGAAAAATCACCGATTTAAGATTTTTTAAAAATATATTAAATTTAATCAAATGATTTGAAAAATAATTAAAGCCTATGATTTTAAGCATATTCTTTCATAAAAAATACTTTTAAGACATTGGAAACGACCGCATTGCAATGTTTTACCTCTTTGACTAACTTTTTAAATCACCGCAAGATGATGCATCCAAAATCTAGAACTGCGAATAGTCTGAAACTGATCTGGGAAAGATTAGACAAGGAATACTAAACTAGACAGACTAAGAACAGACAAGACGAGAAAGATGCAATTTGAACCTAAAACGCAAAACTCAAGAATGTAAAGGTAAAATTTGTAAACGGTTAGCAAGATTTAGTAATAAATGGTTTTAGTTTGCGATACGAGAGTAAGGAGTTAAATTCAGATGGAGTTAAAAAGAGACAATAGAGAATATTCGCAACTCCAGAGCTCGAATACGCTACCTTGCGGTGATTTATAAAATTAAAGAAAAAGGTAAAACATTGCGTTCCACGTGTGTCTGTTGGTAAACATAGGCAGTTTGTTATGAGTATTTATTAACGCATTCGATGTATCTTAGAGCAACAGAAATTGTTTCGTCCCTTAATGGTATTATCGAGCTTCTCAAAATAATATCAGTTTTCATTATTCTCCTATAAAAAGTGAGTTGATTGTCGTAAATGGCGAAAGCATAAACACAAGAAAACTCTGGATTAACAAACTTCACATTAGCATAAATATGCTCATCTGCTCGATGCATTTTTTTTTCATTTTGGAAGAGGATAGCGTTATACCAGGTAATTTTTTTTTATATTGTTTTGTGTGAATTTGAAAGAATATGGAGTTTTTTTAATCTTAAGCTCGAAAGAAGGATTTGATGACATTAGCAGAAGAATTAGGGCTTTCAACTCCGTCTAGTTTAAAAATAATTAATTTAACTAACCTTATTTTACTGCAGCATTTAGTTGGAGTGGACAGTATGCGAAATGTTTTCTTAAATGTATTATCGCAGAACGAAATGAAAAAAGTTTGATGAAGATTTTTCATCGCCAAAAGAGTGCGATTATGGTTTAGGGTTATAGATTTAGCATTGTGCGAGCAAAAACCCTTGACGAGATTTCGCATGTCAGTTGTAAACTATTTTTATTTTTTTATCATGTGTGGATTAAAATGGTAGAAAGATTACAGAATTCGATAAGTTTAAAGAAATAGTGGAAGATCAATTTCAAAGAAAACTACCACCATGTATCCGTGAGAATTTTATTGATGATGCATGACAGAATTTAATCATAATCCAGAAATTAGAAACATACGAAACAGAAAAAATTAAAATTAACAGATTCCGCAATGTGAGAAATAACTCAGTTACAAATGTAAAACAATTAGCGCTAGTCAAACAAGAGAAAATAGTATCATTTTTCTCTTTCGATGACACTGGTAAACAAAGGTTTTGTTACATGAAATATTTATAGTGTTCTTATGGCCACAATAAAAATGTAGTTCCATCAAGAATTGATAAATATCGAATTAATCATCGGGGAAATGGCTGCTTTCAACTACGAACTACGAAATTTGCATTTCTTTCTAACGTTTAGTAATGATTCTTGAATTCTCATTTCTTTCTACGTAGGCCAGAATATCCACAAGACTTTAAAAACTAATTTAAAAAGAATAAAACAAAAAAGTCATGCATACAAACAAAAATTACTAAGCTTATTAGCATTTTCTACGCTACGGCGTGAGTTTGTTTTACCTTTTTCATCCGCCATTAGACGGTGGCTGCAGTGCCCCTATAGTTTGTTGGAGTTACGAATAGAAATAAACGGAGAAAGAGAATTCGCGTGAGAAAAAAATAAGCAGGGTTAGTTTGAAAACGAACATATCGTTGCCATCCCAAAAATAGAGAAAATATCTTCTACTTTTTTTTGCTGTGAATTAAAAGGAATAATTTCTTTTTTATTGACGATTTTTCCACGAATTAGTATTGCTTACCTCAACATTAAGTTAAACAACTACAACCTACGTGCTCCTACCTGAGAATGATTATAACATTCAGCCCGATTTTGCAACGCTAAAACGTTTCAACGATTGCATTGTTTTCTGCGATGCCATCGTTAGATTTTTATTTGATATGCAGTAAGATAAATGTCTAATCAACAATTGCTATTATGGTCTGTTTCAAAATATACCGTGTAAGTTCAAACAATCAGCATGAAAACTAAACTGAATCAGTTTGAATGAATGTGAAAATGGAATTGTGAAGAATGTTAAAAAAAGTATTATTTTTTTACCATCAATCGATGTGAGCCTTGTCGTCTCAACTTGCTGTAAAACTTGTTTCATGGTCACCAGAGTGCTAAAGCAGAGAAAACAACCAAACGTTCCGTTCATGGCTGCTGCCATCTAGTGGGTTCTTTTCGAATTTCTATCTTTGCTGAATGTTTGATTACCCTGTGTTTCTGAAAATTATAATTTTGCATAAATGACAATCAACTTTTACAGATATTGTATTTATATTAAACATTATGAGAAAATAACAATAATCATCTTTAATATTAAAAAATTATATATAGTACATGAAGCAATCATAAAAACTAGTAATAATAACAACAATAATTATGAAGTGAGAACTTTGTGCTAGTGTAACATCAAGACTTAAAATGTTCTGTTAAAAAGTTCGTGATATTAAAAAATGTAATAGTATTAAAATAATAATAAAAAAGTAGATAAAATGAAAATAAAAAAACCATATTATAAATGAATTTAGTTTAGTAGATTTTATAGAAGAAATTCTTCCGCTAGATTTGATTTAAAGAATAATAATCATTCATAATTACTGTATCTAACGTTTGTAAGGGCCTTAGGTAAGCGACACGATATCGGCTTAAGATCCACTATCCACACTAAGCAGTGGTTCACTCGCTCTCTATGAATGCACCTCGTTACAAAGTGGTCACAAAGGTAAAAATGGATCACATGACTTGCTATCTACCAATCATAAAGACAATAGATTAGGAACACCAAAGCAAGGCAAAATAAAATCAAGGGGCAATCTTGATTGCTAAGAAAAAGCAAAAGCAATTTTTTTTAAAAAGAACTATATTCTTTATAAATTAAGGAACATGAATTTTTGCATACAGTAAACGGTTCTAACAACGCATTTTGCGCATTCATTACACTGATTTTCATTGTTTACTAAATTTTATTAGTGAAGCAGGTCTCATGGACTCATTAACTGAACCAATTAAAAACTCATGTATTCATCCTTATGGAAGTTTAAAATGTGATAAGTTAAACTATTCAATTTGCTCTGACACTTCTTAATCCCTAATTTGATGCTTGATAATATCGATCAAAATCCTTTTTAATTCTCTTACAAATGATCGTTCATCTTAAATTTAATTAAACTGAAGAGATTTTTTCTGCAAGTGTATGGGATTAATTTCTTCTCTAAAAGAGAGTAAATTTACGTTTCGGATATCCCGATTCTGGCTTTAGAAATTGTCTAAGAGATTTTATTGGAGAAGTCAGAAATTCTTCTAATTTTCAAATTCTATACTTTACTTAATATTGTTCAATACAAATATCCTTTGCAAAAATAATACTTTTAACATATTATTATAGTCATCGAAAAATTGCGTGCCGTAAATATTCACGAAAAAAATGAAACTTTATCATATCTTTTTTTTTTGGCAATCTAAACCGTCACTTCATTTTTCCCCTCATGCCATGTTCCTGTTCTTTCTGCGCTTGACTTGGGCATATTTCCATGTGCTCCATCATGGAAAAGTTTGAAGAGATAGGCGTGAAAGAATATTTTTCAGTCAATTAGGTATGAAATTTATAAATATAAAGCGCAAAACGTTTTCTAGCTTCGTTATTAAAAACTCGGAGCTTTGTGTTTACTTGTTCAATCCCTTCAGCACTCATTGTTTTGTACTTTTAAACCTGTCAATTTTTTTTGCGGGGCCCTGGTCAAATTATTTTTGCGGGTCCCTCCTTTTACAAAAGAAAAATGGCAGGGTAATTATAATGGAATGTATTAATGATAAATAAAGTACATGTTCTCTAATTAATTTATTAATCATATTTATTACCCAATTAAAATTAATAAAACGACATTTTTCTACTTATAAATCCCACGAACATTATTATATGAGTTTCTCAGGAACGGCCGTTTGGTTCTAGAGAAAACAAAGAGAGAGAAAATCAGGGTTTAAAAAATATTAACTTTTCAAACTTCTTAATTAATAAAAAATTTTGGGACTCTAGACGTCGAGAGTATATGTCAGCGTAGTCGGGAACTAGGGAGACGGCGGTCTTTTGAGAGGGGGCGCGTCTCGGCACTGAAGTAGTGCAGAGAGCAAAATCAGCATAATGGGAGAAATAACTCACGTTTTTTTTTTTTTTTTTTTTTTTTTTTTTGTAGCACAAAATTACAGATCGCTGAGTACACGTGTTTCGGGGTTTCAAGGAACCCATTTTTCAATGCAAAATAGTGAGCTTTTGGACGCAAAGATGTCTGGTAAAATTTCACTATTTTGCATTGAAAAATTGGTTCATTGAAACCCCGAAACACGTGTCTGCAGTAATCTGTAATTTTGTGCTCCAAAACGATGGTTATTTCCTTTTACTTATCTGAACAATGGTCATTATTTATACATTTTAATGGGAGGAGTTACGGTGACAAAGTCATCATGGGGCCCACCTTGGCTCTTGGTGGTCTTGTTTGGGACAGCTTCTTCCCTCTCGAAATTACGATGCCTACACTGTTAAAAAAAAAAAAAATCCTGAAATTTTACGTTGCCCTCCATGTTGCCAGTAACTTTTGTCGTAATTCCTATTTTACTGTAAAATTTTACGGTAGAATTAAGAAGAGTTAAAAAACGCAACATGCGTGCAGCAGGTTCGATCTCGGGACCTTCGTATTGGCAGGCGGCTTTGCGGACCATCATAACAGTTGGGACACATCGAGTGATTGAAAGTACGGTGTTATCTGCTTCTCACGGTAAGTCGCGTGAATTGGCGCTGCAATCATTTATTTTTTTCGGCACAATTTGCTGTAAATTTTTTCTCCATTGTAAACACTCCATTTTACAGTAATATTACAATAAAAGTTTCCTGAATTTTTAACAGTGTAATAGAAGCTGCTTTAAAAATAGGCATATTAAAGAGCGACTCCAATATCTCAATGGGGGGAAAATCCTGCCTCATGTTTATAAAGGGCCCCATGTTCAACAGAGTACCACCTTAGGCCAAGCTTGCTCTCTCTAGACGTACAAATAAAGGAAATATATTTTTTACAACAAATATTTCTCAATACAATACGTCATTAATAATGAGTCGACTCGAAGCCCCTCTAGCTGTGGGGTTCTGGGCGGTCGTCTCGTTTGTCCCCCCCCCCCGCCGGGGCCACCCCTGTAATCCTCAAATACCTCTCACGAAAATATACTACTATGTTGGTGCCTTGGAATACGTGAACGAAATCAGTAGCATCAAGTACATTATTAAGGCAGTTTCTTCACTCAATCGACAAGCTGTTCCGGAACATTTTTCTTAAATAGCCCAATGCTGAAGGATTATAGAAACGCGAAAAAACCAATACGGACATAGATTCCATTGCTTTAACCAGTTTTCAGAGGCAGGGAAATGTTTCAAATGAAACAGATCAAGAAAATTGCTCTGTAAAAAATGTGTAAGGTTACCAGTAGAGATGCGACATCGATGGCAAAACATCGATGTTAGAAATTAAAACATCGATGGTATTCATACATCGACCAAAAAACACAGATGTTTCCGAAAATCTATGTTTTAAAGCATCGATCTTTTTATCAATGTATAACATACATTTTTGAATACACTACACTAATTTAAGCAATACAAAGGAATACGTACCCGACGAATATATTGAAAATACTGAACCTCAAATCATGAATATAATTTAATAAGAATAATTTCGCAACATCTTGGTATTATAGTAGGACAAAAATTGATAATAAGACAAGCACCGATTAATACAAACTAGTTATAGTAATAAGAAAATATTTTCAAACTTAATGAAACTAAAAGTAAATTTACATCAAAAAAGAATCTAAGAAAAAATGTATCATAGCACTTACCGTCAGTTGAATGATGAGAAAAAGTTGTGCTAATTATTTTAAAAATACAAAGTTAGTTCTAGCAATTATTTTTAAGAGCAAGAAATATGTGTTGTACTGTTAGTTAATAATTAAAAACAAATTGTAAGTAATAGAGGAACGGCTTGTTGGGGGAAGTCGATTAGTAACCCCGACTATTGGTGTTGACAGTTTGGAGAAAAAGAAGTTTATTTACTTTGTCCCCCCAGAAGCACAGACTATCCCACCAGTCTGAGAAACATCTCTTTCGATGGAACAGAAGTTTCCATCACTATCAAATGCGTATAGGATTTTCCTTTAGTTTAAGAACTGGAGCTTTGAAATAGACTGCAAGTTCTGGCACTAGACTACTAGTGTCAGGTTCTTTCAATAGCTTTGACCTCCTCCTCACTCTCTAGTTAATCTACTATCTTGTAGTGATCTTCCCAAAAATCATCCTCTACCCAGAAAAATTAATCTTATAAAATGGGTGCAAAAAATGATTTTTTTTTCGGCAACTCCATAAGTAAACTTAATTACCTAGCGAGAAAATTGGAGCATATTTTATGATAATTTTCAATTAAAATGCAAACAGCAATATCGAAAAAAAAACATCGAAAAAGACATCGATGGTCCAAAAACATCGAAAGTAAAACATCGATGTTTTAACAAAAACATCGATGTTTCCAAAACATCGACATCGATGTCGCACCCGTAGTAATCCAGTATTGATTGGGGTCACATTACACGAATTCTGAAGTGTGTAGCATAATTGTTTTAAAAATTCAAAGTTGTTGGAGAAACCTTGCACTATATGGCTTCAGTAGAATCCAAAGAGCATGCATAAAGATCAGGATCAGCGCAGAGCAGTTAAACTCTTATTAGCGGAACGTAAATTGACCTTGGTAGCCGAGTGGTATAAGCACCTGCTTTGCGAGTCTGTGAGATTTGCGTTCTGGATTCGAACCTGACTCAGGTCATTTCCTCTCTCCTTTTAGTGCAAAAAAAAATGTCTTGTTTCTATATTAAGATAAATAAACATCGTGTAGTAAAATACTTGGTGCATATTGCTTGATAACTCGTTTAAGAAAGTAAGGAATGAAAGCTTTGATTTTTGGCAATGTGTAACCTTTCAAACAATTTCTCTGTGAGCATACAGATAATTCTGGTGTAACCTTACGCAGAAAGGAGAGAGACGTTAACGCTATAGTTACATTACCATAGTTACCTTCCACAAGCGATGAGTAACTTTTACACCAGTTACACCAGTTAAGTTACTCCAGAATAGTGGAGGCTGCTAATAAGCTGCCACCGATTTTATGTAGTAAAGTTACACATAATTTTTCAGTGTGAGATGCTGTATTAAAACAACCATACGTTAACCTTAATACTATATCTTTCAGACCTTTCTGAATAACCTGATTGAGTTTCTGACCACATTACAACTAAAAATTTGCATAAAATAATTTATGTTCGCTTGTTGAAGAAGAGAAAGAGAAAGTCTCAAGGAAGGAGGAGTTGGAAAGACTTTTTGATAGGAGTGTGGTAGAAGAAGAAGAAACAAAAAATTACAGCTAAGAATGTTTCGGCAGTTAAAAAACAAAGAAAATAGTATCTCAGTTGAACTATTTCGTTATCAAATTGTATTGTAAAGATTAAAAAGTATGTATTGAAAAGATTTATTTAGCTTAGTAAATTGCATTCAGTCAAATTTGCTTTTGTAGTTTGGTTTCAATTCGATAGACGTTTTCGATTATAGAAACGAATATCTTATATTGAATTTCGTGAAAAATAAAACTCACGTAATCTACTCTTTGAAAGGAACTTTTTGGAAAATGTTTGAGCTCCGTTCTCTATCTTTAAACTTTATGTATCTCTAATCTCGACATTCTCCAATATTTTTGGGTTATGGAAATGATCCCTCTTGGCAAAATGCTCTTTGCTATTTACATTTCCTAAACTATTTCAGTTTCTATTCAAAAATATTTCGAGCAGCTCTTTAGAAAGCACCCAAAACTTGTGAAGAAATGCATATTTTCCTCCCTTTTTTAAAGCCTGAGACTCAATAGAAATATTTTAGCTCAGAAAACTTTCGTGACTGTACAAGGCAAAATATGAATTGAGCTGCAAAAAGGTTTTTAAGTCTGGGAATCGGAGGAAGTAAATGAAAGGCAAATTGTACAAAACTGGAGATATTTTTGATCGTGTCACAAAAAATTCTCAATCAATTATCGTTGGGTGTGCATTCGAACTAGTCAACGAAAAACTAACAGACATACCTTTAAATAATGGGGTTGTTTCTGAAATTTTAAAAGTATTTTTTTTCTGAAAGAGCATGCTTAAAAAAGTAGGATTTAACCATATTTTAAATAATTTTACAAAATTAGGTGTTTTTTGAAAATTATTTTAAACGGTGCAATTTCATTGTTTACGCTTCTGCATATGACATCACAAATGATGAAATGCCATTCACTTATGCCATTAGTGGAACACAAAATATTTAATTCGCTTCATTACTCACATGTACTGGCAACCATATGGTTGATAGCAAGCGTAGAGCGCAATATTTAATTCGCTTCTGAATTATCATAAGCTGGAAACGCGGTAGACAGCAAGCGAAAGCATTCAGTGCGCCAGTGGTGATGCGCCAAAGTACATCAATTGTGACGTCGTAAAGACTACGGTGAATTTTCGAAATCGGACATTTAAAAAAAAAATGAATTAAAAATTATGCGTTGGGAAAATAAAAGTTTTTTTTCTCGCTCCATGTCATTTTTTTTTTGCTTAATCAATCAGTTTCAGTGACTAAAAGTAGTAGTTTTGACTAAAGAAAGCAACCTCATATTACTTTAGACCCTCGAACTTCTTTTTCAAGTTTGCGGGCTAAAAAAAAGGAAAAAAAAATCAATTTTGACATTTTGAATTTAAATTATGTTTTTCGCAAACACGAGTGTGTGCGCATGTGCGTGTGCGAGCGCGCGTGTGTGTGTGTGTATTGTGCAGGCTTGTGTGTATGCTGTTGTGTATAGGCATCTGTGTGCTTGTAGGATAAGGGCTCAACCTGGAGACGGAGCTCGTTAGGGGAACAGAATCGAGAGAAGACGGCCGAGCTGAGGTCCCTCCAAAAATCAAAGGACGAACTCCTAAAACGGTCAAGTGAGAAAAATAAGAAATTTATTGATGATTGCTTTAATAAAAAAAAAAAAAGAATCATAGTCGTTCGTGGAAAATAATGTGCAACTAATGTGCCTGAATTCTGCCAATAACATACTTGGCAAAAAACAAGAAAGTTTTCCGATAAAAGTCAGTTATGTTCTTGGAATTAACCTGCAATATCACTGCAGAATCCAGAAGCTTTCCCAATAAAATAATCTCTTAATACTTAAAATCTATCGCATTTTCCTCAAAAAGTGAACTTCCCATATCCGCTACTTTTACTATTTAAGTTGTTTGCTTATCTGCCTGCTTTTGTTAAATGTGTTTTTATCTATAAGCTCACTTATTTTGCATTGAAAAAGGAGTTTTTTGTAGCCCTGAACCACTTGCATGCAGTAATCTGCAATTTTTGTGCAGTTAAACGTCGTTATAGCTTATTTTATTGTTGTAGAGTATTTTGTGCAACATTTGATACGTCCGTCAGCGTAGTGAATTCTTTTATTCTTGACAAATTTCCTCTAGTTTTTTTTTCAAATGAATTTCATATTACACTTAAGTATTCAATGCTTCGAAAACAAAGCAGAGAAATGTAGAAATCTGTAAGAATAAAATATGGCCATACATGAAAATGAAAAAAAAAAAAAAAATCAAATAAGCTTTGTGCTACAATTGATTAAATTGAAAAACGAACGTAAATAAAGCCCAAATCTCACGAAAATACAGCATATAGGTATTTCAAGGCTATGGTAGAGCATCTTCAGCAGTTCAAAAAAAAAAAAAAAAAAAAAAAAAAAAAAAAAAAAAAAAAAAAAGAAAAAACTCTGCACACAAGCAGGAAGTCGTGGGACAACTGAACGTCAACCAGGTGGTCACCGGTATTTATACCAAATGGGTCAAACAGTAGGAATTCACAAGAGACGACAACCAATTAATCAGCGAACTACAAGTCAGAGTCCTAGCTATATGCTTTACTTTCGTGAGAATTTGCGTTTTATTTACGTTGGTTTTTCAATTAAATCATGGCCAAATATGTTTGAAGTTTTGGAACATTAAAAAAAATATATTGTGCTTTTTCTTTTTCTTCCTTTGTTTTCCTTTCCTTTCTTTTTTTGTGTGGAGAATAACTATTTTTCAATAATAGAAAAAAAAATACATTTCATATAAAATTTTGAACTGTTGTTGCAATCTTGCGTGTTGTAGTTTTAATTGCGTTCCGGATAACAATCTTGGAAATAAAAACCAAATAAATTGAACGCACTGAAGTAAGAAGAAAACAAAATAATTTCTAACAAGAAGACAAACATTTTATTCGGTAGGGAAGTAAACTCTGACAGCAACGTTCGGTCGTACTAAGAGCCTTCTGCTTGAGCAAATATTGACTCGAGGAACATAGCAAAAGGTTTTTCTTGTTTAAAAATAATAATCAGGAGTCATTGAAACGAAGTTTTATTTTCCATTATTAAAGGAAAAATAAATTCCCTGTTTGTATAAGAGAAGCGAAAATTCTGTTGAGATAACTCAAATTGGTTTTACTTTTTTGATACCCATACAAGCAAGAATAAAAAAATTTTCTAACCAGAATCATTGAGAAAAAAAAGTAAATAAATAAAACTAAAAATGTTGATTTTGAATTCAAATTATGTTTTTCGCAATCACGAGTTGGGTTTATTATTTCTACAAACGGCTCCTATTCACCAGAATCTACTTTAACTATACCTTGGCTTAGTTATACGTACATCTATGTCAGAGGGAAGGTGGAGGTAGGTGAGCATGGGTGGAAGTCTCCGTAAAGTTTTCGAAATGGAAGGTGTAAAAACTCTTTTATGATTGGCGAACACCCTAATTTTCGAAAAAAATCGATTTTGAGATTTTGAGAAATTCAGAAAGCCCCAGTGTTCTTTCTAAATCCGCAATTGTTTTTTTAAATCGGCGAATTATTGGGAAAACTAGAAGAAATTTATTAAACTCAATTGCACTGCTTATAACTGAAATTTACTTTTTCTTTCTTGATTTTCTCATAACCACGTTTTCAAGTTCTTATTTACGCCAACAGCTCTATCGAAAAAAGTATTAACTCTAAAGATTTGAAACTTTGCAAACGTACTAATTGAACACATTACTGTGATATAAACCTCAAAAAGTTAATGTGCATGCAATATGTGGTTTTTAAATAATGATCAATTAAACTTAGACGGCAAAAACACGTTTTTCGGGGGAAATTTTGAAACATTTACCCATAAAACCTGTTTTTTGTTAATTATTTCTGAATTGGAGGGTCATATCACTTTCTGCTATCCCACGAAGAGATAGACATAAAAAGTTTTTAAAATAATGAAAAAGTGAATGCACTGGAAGCGTGTTAAGGTAATGGTAGTTTTTTTTGCTTAAATATAGCATTTTTATTAGAAAAAAAATATCGAATTTTTTTTAAACAAATATGTCAAAATGTGTTATCTATGTCATATTTAATAATCGTATAAAGTTTTAGAAAGGTGCATTGAATATTGAAGAAAAAAATATTTAGAGTGTTCACGTAACTTAATCAATCTTTTGGGGTATTAAGCGAAGGAGGTGATGTATGAATGGGGGGGAGGGGGGATGTGCCTAGAGGAAATTTTCAAAACTAAAGTAAAATATTGAAATTTTTGGCATATGACGGTAGAGGATTGGGGCTCCTCTGGGAAACTTACTGAAACTAAAGTCCGTCAAGTGCTAAGGAGTGGTTAGGGATCTCCCTCCAAAATTTTTCAAAATTGAAATCTTTAAGGCACAATTTCAGATTATCTGTGGTAGAAACGTTATTACGAAAACCGCGATGATTCGGGAACTCTCCTCCGAAAATGTTTTTAAATTGATGTCCTTATTTATAATTTCTTGCGGTCGAGAAGAGAAGTAGCGTATAGCATTTTGATGACTCTTATTTTCTGACTGACTAGAAAGGAGGGGGGATGAAGGAAAGCGAAAGAAATAAAGTTTACAGACCAATACTCTGCATCTATTACACTATTTTTAATTAAATATTTCGTTTTAGAAAAATTAGGATTTTTTTTCCAACATTATTTTATTTTTCTTATCAAAATAACTTGGCTTTCCCCAGACTTTTCTTTTATTGAGTAAGGGGCACGGATCACTTGACCCGCTCTGGTTGCACCACTGAATGTTACTATCTAACGTATTAATCATTTTTATTATCATTATTTATTTATTTA
Source organism: Uloborus diversus (assembly GCF_026930045.1). Lineage (NCBI taxonomy): Eukaryota > Metazoa > Arthropoda > Arachnida > Araneae > Uloboridae > Uloborus > Uloborus diversus. The sequence goes on along the minus strand of NC_072737.1, from coordinate 90,451,825 downwards.
TTACTTTTTTTCCCCAAATTTCTGGAGGTGCCAGGGTCCCTTCGGCCCCTCCCTTATATACGCACTTGGGTTCAAAATGCATTTAAGAGCCATTGTCTGTAAGAATCAGGCATTTTAAAGCATTTGTGATTGTTGACATTTTTAATTTTTTTTATTTTCACATATGTTGTTCCTTATCATAAATGTAATGTAAATCTGAAATTTGAGCTTTGTCTGACTCACCATTTTTGAGAAAACAATTTTTTTATTTAGGGGGCGTGGCACATTTTTGCCGGTTTTTCAAATTTGCAGATTTTAATGTGCTTGTTGCTTGAAGCGCCCTTATAGTGACATGGATTTTTTAATTCCATATTACTATATGGTCTTGTTAGATACTTTTACAGCTGTCAAATCGGTGACACTACGAGGGCGACGCCCACAAACTCCGTTTAAAAATGACCGAAAATGAATTTTTTTCTATATTCAAGGCCAAATTTCTCAAAGCGCCTTTATGATGACACCAACATTTTTACATCATTTTCTAGCCACACTTACATACATCAAAAATATGTATCAAAATCGGTGACACTATAAGGGCGCCAGCAGATATTGGAACTTTTATTCAATAAATTTCACAAAAACACAAATATTTAGAATCTAATTACAACTGTCGCCCTCATAGCAGATATCTGATACTACATTAGGTTGATAACCAACATGTTTGTCTAACATTTGCACAAAAAAAATCGGTGTCACTCCTGTTATTTTTGGAAATATAATCGTTCCAAGTTAGTACGTTATGGCGTTTTTTTTTTATATTTATTTATTTAATATTTTCACACCCAGATTTTTTTTTTTGTACATATTTATTTTTAATTTAATGCAAAGAAGTGTACCTTATAACATAAACAGCTTTGGGCACAAGAGAGTCTTTTTCTTGAATAGAAAATGCCCGTTTTGATATAGGTACCAGGTGGATCTATTGTGCATAACATGTCTAGACTATTATATCAATACTCGTCTTGTTTTTTCCGGCCAAACAAATTTATGTATTCCAATTGTTCTTGACATGCATTTGACATAAACTTGCAAATGGTCAACTTCTACTATTTTTTTGGGATAACATGTTTTCCCATGCTTTAGTGCTACAAAATTAGCAGTTTTCAATAAGAGATGACCGTCTTTCTGAAATTGGTTTGACTTGATTCTTAATGTTTTCTTCGTTTTGGTCTACGTTATCCTCAAATTCAGTTTCAGATTCTGAATGTTCGCTTTCTTCAATATGTATTGCATTGAGAATGCATTCGTTTCTTTGTTTCTTCCATCGAAAAAAAAAAGGGATAGGATTTGTTTCATAGTACAATACTCTGAAGCAACGAACAGTTTTTTCCCCGTTACGAACTGCATTTCTCATCTAGTGTGCAACTTGACAGGGATTTTGTTTTTCCCAGTATTTTCACCAATCGTATATTGTTCTTATAAATACTCCTTCTGCTTTGAAGTGAACTTGAACTGAGCTCGTAAAGATAGGGACCATCCAATTTCATTAAATTGAACTTTTGGCAATGCAGGGGTATTTATTAGTTGAAAATTTGAAGCATTTATATAAGATGTTTGTAAGAGCTTCTCTCTATACATATTTCGTATTAAATCCATTTGCAAGTTGAGGTCAAATGTATGTCAAGAACAATTGGAATAAATAGATTTGTTTGGCCAAAAAAACAAGATAAGTATTGGTATGATACTCTAGACATATTATGCACAATACATCTGCCTGTACCTATATCAAAACGGGCATTTTGTATTCAAGAAAAAGACGCTCTTACTGCCCAAAGCTGTTTATGTTAAAAGATACACATTTTTGTATTAAATTAAAAATAAATATGTTCAAAAAAAACTATCTGGGGGTGAAAAGATTAAACAAATAAATATAAAAAAAAACGTAAGTTAGATTTTAAATATTTATGTTTTTGTGAAATTTATCGAATAAAAGTTCCAATATCTTCTGTCGCCCTTATAGTAACACCGATTTTGATACATATTTTTGATGTATGTAAGTGTGGCTAGAAAATGATGTAAAAATGTTGGTGTCATCATGAAGGCGCTTTGAGAAAATTCGCCTTGAATATAGAAAAAAATTCATTTTCGGTCATTTTTAAACGGAGTTCATGGCCGTCACCCTCGTAGTGACACCGATTTGACAGCTGTAATAGTATCTAAGGAGACCATATAATAGTATAGAATTTAAAAATCCATGTCATTATAGGGGCGCTTAAAGCAACAAGAACTTTAAAACCTGCAAATTTGAAAAACACGCAAAAATGTGCCACGCCCCCTAAATTAAAAAATTTAATTTCCCAAAAACGGTAAGGCAGGCAAAGCTCATATTTTGCACAAACATTACATTCATGATAAGGAACAACATTTGCAAAAATAAAGAAAATTAAAAATGTCAACAATCACAACCTGCCTGATCCTTACAGACAATGGCTCTTAAATGTTCAACATTAAAAAGTTCTTGAGCCACTGCATCTGCAGATAAAGCTTACTGTTTTAAAATCTTCGTCTTCTTTTACTGGAATTCAGGATTCAACTTTGAAAGCACCTTAAACTATTTTATGAACAATTTTTAATAAACGACAGCCAAGCGCAAATACTTTAGGAGATTATTACTGAGAAATTAAAAAATCTACATTCTTCACTGGCCCCAAAATATTCAATTAATGTCAGAAAAATACCCTCCTCTGCATCTTTCTGGAAAGGAAAAAATGTTAAGACTTTGCTAGAACTCGATATATTCGACAATGTATATTCGACAATCTATGGCTCTCGAAGCTTCTGGTTTAAGTTAAAAATAATGACAGATGATTTGAGCAGAGGAGATATAATGTATATCACTCCTTGAATAGAGAGTCGAAAGAATAAAAAGAAGAAAGAATTAAAAGAAAACGTCTTCAGGTTATAAAAATTTTGGCATTTGAATTTTAAAATATTGTTTTCATCGGGAACAATAAAATGTGTACTTATTGTTCGCATTTTGTAAATACTAAATGTATTTTTTATTTGCTTAACTTGCTTTAATGTTGCTAAATTTGGCGTTCATTCCAATAATTTTTACTCAAAATTACTTTATTTGTCAAAGTATAACTGTACCCCAGCTTTATGCGTTTTAGCACTATGTCTATGGGCTTGTCGAAAAATTGAACAGATATTGCCAAGATAGTGTTATTTTTAATCCCAAATTTGGAAGAAAATCGCCAAATATTGCCAAATTTGAGATTTATGGACAGCTATGGAATTTATTGAAATATTTTCTTATTTCCTTTTAAGAGAAATAGCAGCTGCGTCGATGTTACTCAGTGGTCGGTCAGCTGCGATTTGTTTAGCTCTGTTGCCTACGTGCTCTCTGAGGTGTGATTTTGTCTTAGTGTACATTGTTTTTAAAAATTGTATCTAAAATCACCATGACCAGAAATTTCCCCAACATATTTCAATTTTAGTTAAATACATAGGGGTCTTTACAAAGTGAAAATTTAACTGTTTGTGACACCTAGGAAGAAGAGAACAACAAGAAGTTTGATATCACACGTTTTGGTTTAACTGAAAACGTTTTTAAATATCAAAATATGTTTTTTTTTTTTAATATAGCGTGACTATTGACAAGGGAAAGAGAAGGAGGTAAGGTGAATGACACTTTGTGACAAAGGGAAGAGGAGGTTCTTTTGAAAAAAGTGATGTAATTTATAGATTGGACCCATTTTGAACTGTACTTTAATTCAGTAAAATGTTGTTGTTTCCATCAGTCAAAAGTGCTACTTTTAGTCACTAAAGTTGATAGGATGAGGAAAAAAATAACATGGTGCGAAGAGAAACTTTTATTTTCAAATTAATTTATTTTCGTTTAACTTTTAATTATTTTTTTTAAACGTCCGATTTTTCAAACAAGGCGTGGTCTTTATGACGTCACGAGTGATGACCTTTGGCGCACTATTACACTCGTGCGCTGAATGCTTACGCCTGCTGTCTACCGCATCTCCAGGTTATGATAATTCAGAAGCGAATTCAACATTGCTCTCTACGCTTGCTATCAACCATATCTTTGCCAGCCCATGTGAGTAAAGAAGAGAATTAAATATTGCGCTCTGCCCTAATGGCACCAGTGAATGGCATTTCGTCACGTGATCTCATGCGCAGAAGTGTAAAAATGAAATAGAATTAGCGCACCGATTAAAATATTTGCTAAAAAATATCAAACTTTGTCAAATTATTTTTTGAATGATCAAATACTATGTTTTTAAGCATGTTTTTTCAGGAAAAAATACTTTTAATATTTCGGAAACGACCCAAATGTATTTCGATAAATGTTTTGAATAGCTTTGCTAAAGCATAAACTCTCTCTGCAAAAGTTTCTCAACTTACAAACCTTCATTGCAGTTAAAACCACATTGTGGTTCTTTAAGAGTAGAAAACTATAGAATAATGGCATTCCTCCGAGAAAACGTCAGAAGAATATTTCCAATGCTTTCCGATGAAACCCCCAATTCCGGTTCTCAATAAACGAATAAATACACCCGTTTAACTCGATGTGCCAACACATATTGTTTGTCCAAGCGCTTGGAGAGCCTTCTAATTGAATGGCAAACTTAGAAAGGCAAAGTTAGACGAAAAACAGGAAAAGAAAAAGAAAGTTTGCAAAAATGAGATTAATTTCAGGATCTTTTATCGAGATAAAAGGAGAAGCTATGGATATGTTCAGAAAATGTTCTAGAATCTTGGGGTAAATTTCCGTATAAGATTCTAATATTAACATAATAGAAAATGGCCGTCTTGATTAGTCTTGAACGAAGTTGATCAAAATACGTTTTATATTTTTGTATGCAAAAAAAGCATAATATCAATTTCCAAAAGTTCATTTTTTTTACCTCATTAATTTAGTTTTCCTGAATTTCACTGATCACGTTGGCAATAGAGCACGTGACTCGCTATCTACCATTTGTGAAATGAATAGATGTGCAGTCAAGGCCTCGGAAAAGTGCGAAAAATAAGTAATCTCGATTGCTTAAAATTTAATTCATAGGCAGTTAAAGAGTAAATTTATTTCAAAAATTGATCGTTAAATCGAACAAGGAAATACATGGGTCATGGTTAAGGGGTGGGGGGATGCTTTCAATTTTGCTGAAGCTCTGAGAATATGTTTTTCTAAAAGTCTTAATCAATCGTCAAAAAACATTTCCCACTTCTTAATGGAATTGTTTCCTTCAGTCAAAAGTACTACTTTTAGTCACTGAAGTTGATAGAAAGAGAGAAAAAAAATAATAACATGGACCAAGAAAATACTCTCATTTTCCCAACAGTTAATTTTTTAATTAATTTTTTAAAACTTCCGATTTTTCAAACAAAGCGTTGTCTTTATGACGTCACAAATGATGAACTTAGGCGCGTTACTAACTGGCGCGCTGAATGTTTGCGCTTGCTGTCTACCGCGTTTCCACGTCATGATAATTCAGAAGCGAATGAAATATTGCGCTCTACGCTTGATATCAATCGTATCATTGCCAGTACACGAGAATAAAGAAGTGAATTAAATATTGTGCTCTGCGCTAATGACAACAGTGAGTGGCAATTCATCATTAGTGATGCCATGCACAGAAGCGTAAAAAATAAAATCGAGTCTGCGTGCTGATTTAAATATTTTTTCTAAAATAGTAAACTTTGTCAAATTATTTAAAAAATGATCAAATCCTATGCTTTTAAGCATGCTCTTTCAGAAAAAAAAATGCTTTTTTTTGTTTTCGGAAACGACCCCATTTTTTTCAGAGGCGATTCACAGGCGAGTGTTAAGCCAGTCTTGAAGCTCGGCGTAGAAGGTGACAACTCGGTTTCTGTACCAGAGGCATTTTTCCGCGCTTTTGACGGAACTCTCAATTTCCCTTTAATTAAGAATCTCCAGAGAATTCTGAACAGTTAAATCGTAAACAACCTTGGAACACTTAACTACTTTACAGTCACTGTCGTAACCCTCGCTACGCACCTATTTAACGAATATTTCTTCGTGCTTGTTTTGTAAAATGGGTGACATCGCGAAATTAGTCAAACGTTCATGACTTAAACTAGATCGAAAGTGCACCTCTCGGCCAATAGTACTGCAAGTTTGAGAAATGTAACAGCTTTTAAGTGGAATGGGAGAGGTTGTTTTTAATTGTCAGATATTTTTTAAGTCGGTACATTAAATTCGCACAAAACAAAAGATGTGATTAAACAATTGATCAAAAATAATTATTTAATTTTTATAAGAAATCATACGCAAGGAAAACGTGTTCTGGTTATCAAAAACTGGAATATATTTTGGTTTCTCTTGAATAAAATGAAATAAATAAAAAAATTCAAATTCTTCTGAAAAAAATGCTAGTAAATGAGCAATTCAGTTGAAGCAAAAAACATTTAAAATTTTTTTGGTCTGTGTCAGGGTTCGTTGATTTAAATCAGCTTAATTTAAATCATGATTAAAATCACGATTTAAATCAAGTGATTTAAAAAAAAACATAGATTGAAATCAATTGATTTGAATCGAGTGATTTGAATCATTTTTTAAAGAAAATCATTAATTAAAATGAGTTGATTTTATTTCTATAGATAAATTTTGCATTTTTTGAATGTATTGCACTAAATTTAACTACACTGCATTATACTATCTCTACTTCAACAGGCAAAACTACATAGGTCCCTCTTTCTGTGCGTGTTAACAGATTTTCCCCCTTGCAATATTGCTTTTACTCCAAAACTACAGTTCAGAACGAAATAAAAATTTGTGGCTTTTCTTGTACACCATGACTAATATAGTTAAGAAAAGTAACTGTTCATCATATTATTTATTTTACACTAAAAACGTACATGGTAATGGAAATCTTATCGTTACGCAAAGCATAAAACAAAATCACTTCTTATCTAAGCAGCATTATAACGCATTTATAATTTTTTTAAAATGTATTGAATAGTTAGAGAACTTACCTTAAACCTTTCAGACGGAATTTTGAAATACTTAACCAAAAGTATTTTTTATTTAGTAGACAGTGCACTATGATAAAGAGTATCTTATAGACAAAATTTCAAGTTTATAGGTGAGAAATTAAAAGTTTTATGACACGTTCAATAATTCGGACATATATTATTGAAATGCATATTTCAGATAATAAAACGACGAAACATCAAACAAACTTCCTTGTGAAATATTCTCTAAACAATAATAAAACATAATATAAGCAATAGAAATGATTAATATAAGATTATATATTTTTTTAAAAATCAGAAAAAAACCCCCCTTGCTTTTGCGACGAGAATCTATGGTTGGGAAAATGAGCCAGTCCCATTCTCCCAACCCCTATTTCTTTATGTTGTCAATCCCAAAATGAAAAATTCTTGTACAGATCATAATAAGCAGACTGTAAAGAGTCAACTACAAAAAAATCGAGTAATTTATTCAATTAATAAATGATAAGCAGCTGTTTAAAGTTCATGTCCGGTATACCAGACGCCACATCTGAAAGGGCTAATTTTAAAAGTAAGCTGAATGGATTCATCTATAGCATGAAATATATTGTGCTCATAAATGCAAAGTAATTAACATCTACAAATTTTAGATGATTTAAAAAAAAAACAAAAACAAATCTGATTTAAATTAAAAAAAATCCGATTTAAGTAAAAAAAAATCCGACTTTTTTTATTTAAAAGAAATAATAAAAATTATGAACCTGTGTTTAGTTTTGATTAAGGCAGCAAATATTTTAGATATAGAATTCACAAAATTTTCAACAATTGTTTTGGTATTCAATTACATAGCTCAGAAAATATTTTTGATACGCCGTTTATTAATTGCTTTTAATTAATCATTATTATTGCTTGTTTAATTATTTATTTTTGTTTGTTTCTGTGCAGGTTTGTGTAAACTGAATTTTTCTCTGAAAGGGAGGGCGGATGGTAGTTCACTTCGTCCGGGAGGACAATGCCCGCCCGAGAGGTGCCGGAAAGAAACACTGCTTCTAGCAAAGCTTGACCATGGAGATATGACGGATGACCTTGAAGCGGAAACATCATTTATATCGTTTGTAATAGGTTGAGTCAGTCAAAAAACAGAAATAAGATGAGCGTTCTCGCTGATCCTACCTATTAGATATTATAAATATGATGTTTCCGCTTCAAGGTCATCCGCAATCTCTCCGTGGTCAAGTTTTAGTGAACTATTTCTTTTTTTATTTTGAGCAAAGAAACGGTTGAGCCAGTAGGGTTCAGAGAAGGATGGGTGAGCGTTCTTATTTTTTTTTGGTTGATAAAACAGATATTATTACGAAGTTGCTCCCACCAGAAATGGCTGGTGAAACTAGTTAAGCAGAGGAATATTTCTCATTTAATGGGGATTTTATTACTAAAGTGAAATGCTAGCTAAAATACATTTTATCAATATTCAAGAAACATTACTGCAACGTTGAGGGACACTGTTTTCTAATTTTACTTGATATTTTTGGAAACTGAACTGAGTGTAATTTAAATTTCAACTATATATCCCATTCATCAACAGTGTAACAGAAAGATTTTACATTTTTTCGCTGTTATTTTAATATGTTTTAAAACATATTTTTAAAATTACCATCAATTTTCTATTTTTTAAAACACGTTAAAACGTCCGTTGTTCTAAAATGCACAACGTTGTAGCAGCAGAATGTAAATTGCAAGAAATTATGTATGCTAAAACTGTCCCATCTCTCCTTACTCTTCCCTATTCAGTTTTATTTCATTATTTTTACTTTACTTCAAGTTGACGATTTTGTTTTTGTGTTGGATGATGTATGTTGAAAAATAAGCTTTACGAATGCTTCATTCCTCCTCCTTTTTCCCCTTTCCTTTTTATGGGGGTGGATTTAGAGGCACTGCCCTTTGCATACCAAACGCGAAACCCCTACATAGCATCGATTCTTTCACCTAGCTTCAGTATCGGCAGATACCGGTATCACGAAAATTTTGTCGCTTAATTTTCCCACTAGATGGAGGCACATGGACTCTTTACAATACAAAACTGCACTGGAAAATTACACCAAGAATCACTATCCAACTGTTTAAGGTACCTACACAATCTTTTAACGGTTGGCGAGGCCTAAAACCTCAAACTATTCACCTTATTGAGTATATAGAAAAAAAACCTTTTTTGGCTTTTGAAATAAAAAACTCTTGCTGAATATCTCAGTGTTCTTCAATGAATCCGCTTATTTCCTGTACAAAATTTAAGCGAAGTTTGAATGCACATAATTAATATTTAGTCTGAAAAATTTCATCAATTTCTTTTTGACAACTACACGAAATTGGACGTGCCGAGCATTATTAATTTATGCAAAAGTAAAAGAACCATCTGCTAGTGACCTATTTTGTTTCGTAAAATTGAATCAAGTTTCATCATAAAAAAAGCTACAAATAATTGTTGTTAGACTTTTTCTAGTTATTTGCGCAATAAAAGTACCTTATCAAGACATCAATTTGTAGTACATCGCATTAAAAAAAGAAAAAAATGTGAAATATTTAAAAAAGATACAAGTTTTTATCTAACTAATTTACAAGCGTTAATTACATTGCGTTAGCACTTTGAAATAGCTAACTCGCGGTTATTTCCGAAAGGAGTTTTTTTTATATAGAGTTTCGTTTTACAAGCGTTAATTGCATCGAGTCGCTGCATAATAACTAGTTTTAAAACAATACATCATCTCTTTAAATATATATGCATAAAATTACTTTATGATATTGTGAAGTTTTCTAAAATATATACCATTCTAGAAAAAGCAATAACTACAAAGATGATAAACTACTGCCTAATCTATCGAAACAAGGAAGAAATATTTTGTATCCCATAAATAATTCAGAAACGATGATGCGAAACATTTTTTGAGGGACTGATTATAAAATAGGGAAGAAATTCCCCCCCCCCCCCCAAAAAAAACACATTTGGCATTGTGCCAGGTTAGAATAAGAGTTTTCCAAAATAACATGAAACAAAACAAAATTTCCACTGAAACAATTTTTAGAAAAAAGAGAAAGGAACGTTTTCATCTAGTCACCATGCAAGGTACATTTGAAATTCAAAATCATTTCATTTCGTAAGATTTTGTATGAAGGTATATGCACGGGTTTTACTCATAATCTTTTTTTCCCCCTAATCACTTTGCTTCTCGCTGAGCCATATTGCATTGAAATTGTGACGAAATATGACTTGGTATTTAGTCGGACTGATATACAAAAAAAAAAAAAAAAACAAAAAAAAAAACTTTTTTTTATTTTTGTAAAAAGAATTAAAAAAATCAAATCAAGGATTCTATAGGGTCTGACAAGTTGACTTCATGTATCTGGTGACGTGGGTTGTGCTGGAAACACGAAGATATCGATTGATAACAGTATGGCACCTCATTTGCAATAGTTGCAATATCGCGGCATGGTGAGAACCTTACTTTTGTTGCGAAGGAGTAGTATTCGTAAATTCTGCGATTACCCCTCAAGGAACGTTTTGCAGCCGGTTGGAACATGGCCGACAGGATCCTGTTTCAGGAAGAAAAAGTGCCCACGCTTGAATATCAAGACTTAGAGCAACAAATTTTCCACTAAAGAAGAAATTGCTTGGTGGACCTCAGACCGTGACAACGCCGAAAAACATGGTTAGTGCGAGAGCGTTTATCCAGCAACCTTCAGAGCGTTCAGCAAATAGGGTAGTAATCACCAGAACGTTCAAACATCCACCGGACACACAAATGAACGGGCTTGGTATTAGCCTATTTAAACCACGGGCAGACATCCTAACCACTGATATGAAACATTCCTTCAGTTGACGATCCTGATGTCAGATTCAAGTTCGGGATGGTTAGTGAATACGGCCGTTGACCTTCTGATTGCCCAAAGAAGGTTTCAAACGGTAGTTCGAGTGTTTGCCTGACGCTAGAATCAGGTATGGAATACGACCACTAGCTCAGCCAAAATATATAATCCTGAGGAAAAACGAGGGACGAAATGGGAAGATTGGGCGCCATCGATTGAGCTCCGTCAATTGGGTGCCGGAAACATTGGGCTCCGAGCATATATATCGGTTGCTGGGCATATTGGACGCCGGAACAATTGGGCGTTAGGAATATTGGGTTCCGGAACATTGGACCCCGGGAATATCCTGCGCCGGAACATTGGGCGCCGGAATATTGGGCGACGGGAATATTGGGCGCTACTCAACATTTTCGGTGTACAAAAACTGCATCCAATCGACCGCGCCCAACTTTCCCAGCTCCCAATATTCCCGGAGACCAATGTTCTCAGCATCTAATTTTCCCGGTGCGCCCAATCTTCCTAAACCGAACGGGGGGGGGGGGGGGAGGGGGGGGGGGTCATTACTTACATTTCCTGAAAATTAAATTCTGTATTGTGATCGTTAATTTGTGCTGAAATGGAGAGTCCTCTAGTAGTGGAGGTGGAAGGTTGACCCTCAAAACCTTCACTCGCTGAGCCCTCTTGTAACACAGCGAATCCTATAGCCGCCCTGGCATTGTCTGATTGGGGAGCAAAAAAACTCTTACACGGAGATATCTTATTAAACTTTTTAAAAAAGTTGTAGAGAGAACATTGTTTAATACCTTACACCTTCAGAAGAAGTTTTTAAAACCAAGTAATGCAAAACAGTATTCTTTTCCGGGAATAAAAGTGTCTTTTCTGTAGCATGTGCTGGAGGCTTCTATCTGTCTTTTAAAATACAGGAGGACGATCTGCCGTACCCTGTAATTTAGAAGGACCAGTTTTTTTTTTGTACTAAAGTAATTTCTTGCATCACAGGGAGTTTTTATTCCCTATTCAATGGAATTTAAAATTTTAATAAATATAAAAATCTTTCTTCGAGTATAAATAACTAATTAGTTAAAAAATTCATTTCTCTTTCTTTATATGTATAAAAACAAGTCATAAATCTAAAAGACGCTTTTTTTTGAACAGACTCATAAATGATGAAGCATGTTTGTTCTCATCACGAAATAAAGCGAGCGAATATAGGCACGATACTCTCTTCAAAAACACGTATTCATCAAAACGCCCAAAATAATAATATTTTTTTTTTCGCTGCTCTTGCATCGAAAACAAATTTACGGGGTTTTTGCTTCTATTGTTTCGCAAAAGCCTGTTTCTCTTTATGGGTTCATAGGAAGAAAACATAATTTGTCACTGAACAAAAGATTTGTTACGAGGAAACGTATTTATCAGAAACGCGCACATTATGTCTAAACGACGACGCTATTCCCCTCAATGTTTTCGCATTGTTGCTACAGCCTTTTCTGGTCATCGAACTGCTGAGACGCAAAAAGAAAACGATCTCTTTCAGAAGATTTTATATATATATATATATATATATATATATATATATATATATATATATATATATATATATATATATATATATATATATATATATATATATATATATTGCAATCGCTGCCCTTTGCAGTTAATGCTAATGTTTTATCCTAGCGTGAAGAAATCTTCATCTTGCAAAGAAAAAAGTTGTTTCGCTCGTATACCAATGCTCTGTTTATTTCAGATTCTCATGATAGTGTTTAATTATGAACTAATTTTTCTCAAACAGGTCACTAAACAGTTCAAAATCAGTAACTCAGTTTTGATAGTGTTTTAAATCATCAATTAAATATCTCAAGTTTAATCACAAATCAAATTTTAAATGATTATTAACTTTCATAAATTAAATGCTATAGTTATTATTACAATATGCTCCAATTTTTCATAAACTTTAGTGGGAAAAACGTTTAACGAGCTTACTTAGAGATAGCAAAAGGGTCAACGTTTAAAATAATTACACAAATATTATTTCTGAACTGATTTTTGATCCTTTGCAGAACAGGTCTGCGTTAGCATTTATTCGTCAAGTTTTTCACTGAATTTCACTTCCTACTGCTGTTTTGTTTAGATATTGCATAGAAATGCTCTTAATTCGTGTTTTTTGTCTTTTTTCTACAGTCTACAAAGTTCCTTCCCCCCCCCCCTTTTTTTTCGAAAAAGAGACTGCACTACATTAAGAAGAGATAAAATGGAGAGAGTGAAGACTCATTCGTGAAGGAAAGATCCCAAGTCACTTTGTAAATTTTAATGCGAAGCATTGGAAGGATAATGGGATTCGTGAGACTAGCAAAAGAAATGAGGTTTCATGTCAACCATTCGTCGTTGTTGAAACAAGTGACTTGCGGTCTTTGCCTCAGCCTTTGCTAAGTCAATTTTTGGACTTGTTGCTCCATTTACTGCTCCCTGCTCGTAACTGCACCATCCCTCTTGGACTAGATTCGTATCAAGTCACACAAAGTGTATCAAAAAGACACTTAATATAATATAAATGGTTTTCTATAGCGATCGTGGTTGTATTTTATTTTATCTGTCAAATGAGTAACCCTGGTGGTTATAAGAAAAAATAATAACTGCAAAATTCTCTCACTGTATCTTTACAAAACATGTGTATGTTTTCCACAAGTTGTTTTGTGAAAGGTGAAAATAAAAAGAATGAGTCCTTATACAGTACATATATCTTCTAGTTGCACACATTCTTTACTAATAATGAAGGTAAAAGTCTCTCTGTCTGGATCTCTCTCTGACAGGATCTCTGTGACGCGCATAGCGCCTAGACCGTTTTCCCGATTTTCATGAAATTTGACACAAAATTAGTTTGTAGCATGGGGATGTGCACCTCGAAGCGATTTTTCAAAAATTCGATTCTATTCTTTCTCTATTCCAATTTTAATAATATTTTACCGAGCAAATTATCATAACGGGGAAAAGTAAACTACCAAATTATCATAACGTGGAACCGTAACATGGGCTAGTAAATGAATATAGCAAAGACGCGAGAAATTCATCATTCATTATTTGTAAATATACGGGCGAACCAAATGACCTTTTAATTCTACTACCGGCAAAACCGTACACGTACCAGTAGTAGAATATAAAGACTCACTCCTGTGAATTTTTAGTATGTGTTCTTCCGTCTCTGTTCGCTTCCCCTCCCTTCCCTAATTTTCTCCGCACTTCTTTCCATTTAGTGCAAAGGTTCTCAAACTGTCAGGCTCTGCATCCTTTTGAAAACTGATGTAAGGTCACGCCCCCCTCACGAACACCACCATAGTGGTCTATGCAAGTAGTATAATAGAAATTTGAGACACAATCGAGCTAGGAGAGCTGAAGCTGGTAATTAGAGGAAAATACAAATAACACCAAATTTGATTTTATTACCTAAAAACCTTATTTATCACATTTAATTATTAGAACACTTCAAATCAAAGAACTAAGTACAAATCAGAGGTAATCTAGGATATAGGTGAGTTTGTCATGCAATACCAGTCACTTTCACAACACCAACGGGGCTGCAGCCACTGTTTGTTCTTCATAAGTTTTTGAAAATCAGGTTGTAACTGTGAGGAAGCTCACCTCAGGTCACTATTAATGCCTTGCTCCATATTTTGACTATTATATGGATGCCTCAGTTGCCAAATCGATCGACTCCACTTTTTACAAAAATTCTCATTTCTGCTTTAATAGTGCTTAATCAATGTTTCGAATGTGAATTTATATTAAAGTTTTGTTCAGTACATTTCTGATCCTGCGATGGCAGAAAATGTCACACGAGGGCCCATTCATTCCTACGGTAAACACAGTCTTCTTCATGACTTTTCTCGACTTTTTGTTTTATGGAGTTAATCGATTTGGCAAGTGAAGCATCCATATGCTATGCTAAGAATCCATATTCACAAAGATATGTGGATGAAAACGGAAATAAAACCTCAAGAAAAAAATGAAAAAGGCGATAGTGCCAAAAAATATTTGAACGTGACCACAATATTGAGCAAATAATAGTGAGTTTTACCTTTTCATCATATTTTTCATCACACTTATGTCTCTCTTGAAATTCCTCTATGCCCTCCAAGGGGGTGGGCGCGCAGATTGAGAACCCCTGATTTAGTGGATCGTTAAGTGATATTCTGAGCTGCTTCACGAAAAGCAGTAAAATAGAGGGTGACCAATATCAGTCCTCAATTAAGTTAGAGTTCTAATGGCTAATGATTACAAACATCTTAAACCTTAAGCGTAACATACTGCAGTGAATAGGTAAACGGCAGTATCTGCAGAAATGAGTTTTTGTTACATTTGAAGAAGCGCGGTTTGAATTCCGTACTAACAGTAAGAAACGGTGGCATTAGACGCTTTTTTCACGCTTTTTTCAGCGGAAACTAAAGAAACAAGCTTCTATAATGAAGCTAATGTACACACACACACAAAAAAAAAAGGAAGAAGAAGAAAAATTTGCAGTTACTGCACTTTACCTGCCCACGGCAGTACATTTGTGTATACGAGTTTATGCGCTATAGATACCTCTATGCATTTTCCACGTTAGAAAAAATTCAATATTTGATTGGGAACGAACTCATGAAACTTTTTAAGCAGTTTAACGCCTTGAATTCAAATGAACGATTGTAGCTTAACTGAATTCCGTAAAAGTCTATGTTCAGTTCCTTCTTATTGATCCTCTTTATTTTTGATTTTCTAAATTACTCGTTTTTATTGAAATTCGATATCCGTTTATCGGCTCTTTGACCGGAATTATTTTTTAGCTTTTTCATGAAAAACGTTTCTTCCTTCTTCCTTAAGTTGCAATGAATTTCAATTTTAGTAGTACAGCATGCTTTTTCATTTTCTTAGACAAACTAGTTAGAAATAACCAACATTAAAGTATTCGTAAAATTAATTAAATTTTTCATTGATTATGCTCATTTGCATGCGTTTACATTTGAAAATGCAATTACATTCGTATAGAGAATTCAATCTTGTTAACTACTACAGAAATAGGATTCCTTTTCCATGTAGGGGTATGTAGGAAAAAGTGACATAGTTCAGGTAACTTCCTTTTTCGAAAATGAACAATTGAGAATTTGTTTTGAAAATTGCAATATGAAAAGAGTGAACATGTATCTAAGAATATAACTTGCTTTTTAAATGCTATTTTTTCATTCTTAATAGTAAATTTTAATCCTTAAAAAGAAATGGAAAAATTTCCCCCTGTCTGGGCAAAGTGATAATTAAAACATATTTCTTATAAAATATTTTACACTTGATTATTAAAAATATTTCTCTTAAAATATAAAGAAATATTTAAATAAGTAAATAAATAAGTAATTGAATGAGTAAATAAAAAAATAACTACATAGTTGAATAATGAAATAAATTGATTTATAAATGGATGTATAAATAAATGAGCGAGTAAATTAGTGAATGAATGAAAAGTGAACGTGTAAATGAATCTGTGTAAATGAATTAATTTATGAATGAGAATCTTAATGATTTAAAAAATGGATGAATAAATGTATTAAATGTACTATTGCACTTTGAAAAACGTACAGCTGACAAATTGTACAAAACATTTACAATCAAATCATGACTAACATTATATAAATATATACTGAACATCGTTTGACACTGTTATACTATATGATACTCACTATGTTTGATAATACTAATGCTAGTAACAAGGTTTTAATTATTTTATAATAAAAATAATTATTTTTGATCTGCCACCAAGTACAGTCGAACCCCGATTTAACGAATTCATTGGGACCGAAATTTTTTTACGTTAAATTGAGGGTTATTCGTAATATCAGGGTGCAAAAAAAATTGAAAAATGAGCTGATTTATGCATCACATGACTTCCTTTTACACCAATTTATTGATATTTCACCATTATTGATATTTTAATGTGCTTCAATAGTTAACTCTAAATATCACCAACAGTGACCAAATTGAAACCAGGTTGGAGAAAAAAAAAAAAAAAAACCCCGTCAAATTAGTCGCCAAGTTGGCGACGAAACTTGGCGGCGAAAAGACTGGCGATATATCGCCAAGTGTCCGCCAAATTATAACATCACTTGAGTTTGCATCGAAATCAACAATGGTTTCACCCTAAAAAGGTACAATAGACCCCTTTAGAGACACCTGAATGCAACCAAAAGGAGAGGTGCACAACCAGACCCCACTAGGAGTCTAAGTACCAAATTTCAACTTTCTAGGACCTACCGTTCTTGAGTTATGCGACATACATACGCACATACGTATATACGTACATACAGACGTTACGAGAAAACTCGTTGTAATTAGCTCGGGAAACGACAAAATGTATATTTCGGGCGTCTATACGTTCTTAGGTATATACGCACCTGAGGCGGGTCGAAAAAAAAACTCAACATTCATTCGGGTGTGAGTAAAATGGAAATTAAGATCGATTTTTGAGAGAAATTTTTTTCGCGAATACAATACTCCCTTTTTTGTATAAGGAAGTAAAAATTGCACTTACTTTATCTTAAAGCCTCAATAAGTAACTGCACAAACATACTGTCGGCCCCGCTTATCGAATACCGTCGGTTCCAAGAAATATTATTCGGTTAAGCGGGGTATTTGATTAAGCGGGGAAATTTATTTACCTTTCTTGGTTGACAACTTTTGTCTTAAAACGTAATAATAAATCAATATCTAAGAAATAGAAGAAAAAGTTTTTTGAGTAAAAAGTGTTTTAAATAAGCTAAGTAATCAACAAAATAGTATAATAATCAAGTATTTAAAATACAAGTACGTATGAAAATTATAAATATGTAACTTACAACTTGAGGTATTAAATCTTTGTTTCGACACTTTTTTTCAGTTCATATTTTTTGGAGAATGTCCATAATAGTGGATTCTTTTCTCAAGGTATTTTGAGAATACTTTTCTAACTTCAATTAACCGTGTTTTATGTAATTAATATTTATCAATTTCTTATCGTCTGCAATGTTTATATTTGTTGTGCTTTTTAATTTAATTATCGGCTGTCTGTTGGTAATGGCAACTATAAAAGAAACTAGATAGAATAGTGGAAATGCTTTGATGAAATATGAATATTGTTTTCCCGCTCATTGTTTGCCGAAAAATACTATTTTAAATTTTTTCGTCAATAACTGCTCTTATTTAATTTATTTTTAACGTATTGTAAAGACCCCAGTAATTGGCACTTTAAGAGTTTGTCTTTAAACTTACCTCTATTTTCATTACTTAGAAAAAAAAAATATTCACTTACAAATATTTTTGAATTAAACAATGCACATCTGTGCATCTATTTTGTTCACTAAAATATAAAATACTTGAATTGATATTTTTATAAACATATATGTATAAAAAGTTACAGAAATCACCAGTAATTGGCACCTGATACCCTTGTGCATGACGTCTTGTGATCCAGTAATTGGCACATATTAATAGAACTGGAAAATCACTTTTTTTTAAACTTTTAGAAGACATACAAATTTTATCATTATAAGAAACATAATTAATGTCATTTTAAAGTAGGAAATTTTACATAAATTAATGTTTGATCACACATCTTGACGTTGAAAAAGTAATTAAGAGAAATAAAAATAAATTTGGGGTGTTACATGGAAAAAATATTGAGATTATTGCTGCTTATTAGTCGGTATGCAGTTCCGATGTTACGAATTATAGCTGTTTCCACAGAAAAATTAACATTAACCGATGATTCTAAGTGGCCATAAAAAATGAACCGATTCTCTACAATCGTAATATCTGACTGATGGTCAAACATATCTGTTTTTTTATTTTTTTCTCTTAAAACTTTAGCAGTATGCTCTGTAGGATTCAAATCAATAGTAGAACTTGTAGAATATATTACCGCTAATAGCGTTTATAACTTACATCCACTATGAAAATAACAATTTCCGTCTGTTGAGATCAGAAGACACTTATTTAAAAACAAATCTTTTATTGAAGATATTATAACATACATGAATTTCATATCTACGATCTTTGTTGCTAACCAACTTAACGGCATAACGTTCTAAAACCAAAAACATCTTGTTTCCTTAACTTATAAGGACAGAACATTTGCATAATTCAGTTCACGGTTTGCAGTGATACTTTTCACTTTAAAAATATATAAGAAAATATGCAAATGTGCTTTCAAATGTACGTACGAAAAACAAATTAAAAAAATTCTAACAATCGGCCCCATCGGGCGTACATTCATTCTTTCTTAGTTCAAAAATAATATTTACAATATACTGAAGTTTTTCCTTTGATAAAGGTTTTGTTAAGAAATCTGCTAAATTATTTTTACTACTGATATATCTTAAACTAAATAAATTTTCTTTGATCAGATCTCTTATGAATTGATATTTTATATCTATATGCTTAGTTTTAACATTTTCTGGTGAATTTTTAGAAAAATATATAGCAGATTGATTATCACAAAATTGTATAGGAATATTTATGTTTTTAACGACATTAATTTCTTTTAATACTCTCGAAAACCATACAAGTTCTTTAACACTTTCTGTTAGAGATACAAATTCAGATTCCATTGAACTAAGAGCGATTGATTTCTGTTTATTCGATTTCCAGTTAAATGGAATACCGGCAAAATAAATATGGCCACTTGTAGAATACCTATTCGTTAACTTATAACCCCAGTTTGCATCAGAATACGCAATTAAACTAGAATTGTTAACATTTGACAAATTAATTTTTAAACTTTTAGTATTAAACATATAATTCATGATATCTACAGTAACAGTCCAATGTTTAAATAAATATCCATTGCAAAATTGAGACATGACATTTACTGCAAAAGAAATATCGGGTCTGCTTCTCGCAGCTAGAAATGATAAACACCCAATCAAAGTTCTATACGGGTATTTTTTCATTACATCATTTTCCACAATTTCTTTCTCGTTAACCCTTTGAGGTAATTCAACACTGTTTTTGAAAGGTAAATTAACATGATTTCTTGGCAAATCTTTAAATTTTTCCATTAGTTTATTTATATAAGCTTCTTGATGCAAATAAATTTTATTGCCAATCTTTTCAAAATTTACACCCAGTAAAAATTTAATTTCCCCCAAATTTACGACGTCAAACTTACTTTTTAGTAATGCTATAATTTCATCAATTTTACTTTTACTTTTGTTCCTCAATAATTTCATGTTCCTCTTCAATCGGCCAATTTAGCGTACCAATTTTAAAGTTTGCGTACTCATTTTTACGACTTTCACCGAAAAGACTTTCTACCCCGTTTTTACGCTCGTCTATACTAACATGAATAGTTTCTTCTATAGTTTTTTCTTTCGGTAACCAAATTCTATACCCTTTTCTATTTGTTGCATATCCGACAAGTATGCCAATTTTAGCTCTGTCGTTTAATTTATGCCTTTTAACTTTAGGAATATGTATATATGCTAGCGATCCAAATAATCTGAAATGTTGTACTGAAGGTTTATGACCACTCCAAATTTCAATTGGTGTTTTACCTTTTGTAAGTTTATGCTCACATCGATTGTAAATGTGAACGAAAGTATGCAGGGCTTCAGCCCAAAACCTTTCTTGCAATCCACTTTCATGCAATAATGCTCTAACTCCATCTAAAGCTGTACGGTTAAATCTTTCTGCTACGCCTACTTGTTGAGGTGTATAAATAGAAGATCGTTCAATTTTTATCCCACATTCATTTAGAAATTTTTCGAATTGCTTATGGCAAAACTCTAAGCCATTATCAGTTCTAACTGATTTTAATTTACAATTTAATGTACGTTCAGATCTGGCTAGATAGGATTTAAAACAATCAAATACTTCACTTTTGTTTTTTATCGTAAATACATCTACTTTTCTAGAATAGTCGTCTATTATCGATAAAAAATACAAACTACCTCCCAGCGAACGAACTGGAGCGGGACCCCACAAATCCATATAACATTTATCCAACACATTATTAGTTAATGTTCCATAATTTCTGTTTAAAGAAACTCTAGTAGATTTAGCAATTTTACAAGTCACACAAGAATCGAAATTTCCCGTTACGTTTTCAATACCTTTGACACTATTGTTAACACTCGTATTTTTTAGTAAATTAGCATTAACATGACCAAATCTTTTATGCAGATCATTTATGTTAATGGAAACATTATATGCATTCACATTAAATATTTCAGATTTCCTATAGTTAGGTATACCGTAAATAACATACAATTTCCCTACTCTATGAGCTGTTAAGAAATATTCATCATCTTTAGTAAAAATTCTCATTTTATTATTACACCAAATTATTTTGTACCCTCTTAAATCAATATTTGCACCTCCAATTAAATTCCTACGCATATTAGGTGTATAATAAACATTTTTAAGAATTAATTTCACAAAATTTCCATTATCTTTTACATAAAACACTATATCACCTATGCCCTTTATTTCACTAGTGCAATTTTTATCCCCAATTAAAACTTCACGTTTAGATACAGGATAAATGAATTCAAACCATTCTTTGTTGTTGCAAAAATTTCCTGTTGCTGCACTGTCTATCAAAAATTCCCCGAGTTTTATCGTATCTTCATTACTTGAGACTGACGAATTCTGCACTTTCATATGTTCCGTGTAAAAAATGCGGCTGTCTGGTTGAGACGATTTACTTTTGACATCCGGCTTTCTTCTGTTCTTGAAATAACAGTTTTTAGATAAATGATTGTTCTTTCCACAAAATGTGCACGGCCCCAGAAGATTTCGTCTTTCATGCGATGTTTGCCTCAGCTTGCTTCCACTGTTAACGCTCGAGAACTGACTTTTCTTCCATTTAGGGTTTGTATTCAAGTTCGAACAGTCCTCCAATTTGGAAATGTGTGCGTTATCTACGGGTAGATATCCCTCGTCTTTCATCTTTAACTGAATTCTTCCCGATTCGCTTATTAACTGCTTTTCCACCTTGTTGTAAGTGAATTCATTATCATCCAGGCGATATAATATTTGAACAAGGTTTTCAAACTCTTTAGGTAGTCTTCTAATTAACTGAAATGTTACTAACAGTTCAGGTATTTCAAATCCAGCATCTTTGATTTGAAGTTGCTTTTCCTTTACTCTTTGGCAGAAGATTCCAACGGTTTCTTCATCTGGATAATATCTCAGTTCATAAAATTCATCGATTAAAGTTGCTATACGAGCACGGGAACAAGGTTCGAAGTTTTCCTTTAAAATAGTCCAAGCTTCTTTTCCATCTTCGGTACACTGAATCAATTTTAAATATTGCCGTTCAACACTTGTGTAAATTGTTGTGTAAGCTCTGGCTTTCCTCTGCTCGAAATTTCTTATCAGTGCTTCCGGGGATGTTTCTGCTGGTTGTTTTGGTTCCCCGACGATGAATTCCCAACATCCTCTGTCAATTAGAACAACTTTTACATCACACTTCCATGAACTATAGTTGAACGCATTCAGCTTTGGAAAGTTGATACTACTGTAATTTTCTTCTAGGCTGTTCTCCATTCTTTTCTGATATATCAAGTCCAACAATATGACGAAAAGTCTCTAGTTATTTATCAGGGTTTTTAAGGCCCCATAACCAATGTAGAATATATTACCGCTAATAGCGTTTATAACTTACATCCACCATGAAAATAACAATTTCCGTCTGTTGAGATCAGAAGACACTTATTTAAAAACAAATCTTTTATTGAAGATATTATAACATACATGAATTTCATATCTACGATCTTTGTTGCTAACCAACTTAACGGCATAACGTTCTAAAACCAAAAACATCTTGTTTCCTTAACTTATAAGGACAGAACATTTGCATAATTCAGTTCACGGTTTGCAGTGATACTTTTCACTTTAAAAATATATAAGAAAATATGCAAATGTGCTTTCAAATGTACGTACGAAAAACAAATTAAAAAAATTCTAACAGAACTTATATAATATAGTTGCTGCAAAAGTATCAGAAATTAAACTAGTGTCATACTGCACAACACATTAGTGTTTATAGGCACATATGCCAATTACTGGAGACTAGCAAAACTGAGGCACCACTAAATGGCATCCATCATTATTTCAAAAATCCGTAAAGGAACAAAAATATATTTTTACCCACTCAAAGTAACACCTTTGAACTAAACAAAACTTTTGACAACAAGAACTTAAAATATATTTTAAGTCAGAATTTAATGGATTAATGCGCATGCTTTCCTACCAGTGCGCCAGAGAAGAAGCTTTTGCAACAAAAATGGCTGATTTGATACAAGCCACAATTGTTCTTCTTTCCTATGCACTGCTACCATTTAGTAACATGCATTGAAGTTGTAATCTTTAAAGTAAATGTACATTCAGTTGGTATATAGCCTTCTACTTTTAAAAGATTGGATACGAATCTTATTTTAGGACATTTTTGTTGTAAGTGCCAATCACTGGTGACCTGCCAATTACTGGGGGTTACTAAAAATTTTTCTCAGCAAAAATATACAGTGGCTCCGTGTTCGTACACATATGACTTTCAATGAAATAGGACCATATTATTCATTGGTTAGAAATCATATTTCGGAATAGGTATTTAATTATAAGATCTGTGATTAATTTCCAACAAAACTACATGAAATTTTTTTAAAAATATTAAAACTTAATTTTTAAACATCAAAAACCAAAAAATGCCGGAAATTTTATCTCACAAAAGTCTTTGTACACTTTAAAAAATGTCTATATATTATTAAATAATCTTCCTTTTTATTGAGTTATTAATTACTAGAATATCATGCAGTATCAACAACACCTTTTAAACGTCTGGAAAAAGATTTCATTCTTTTATCTTTCTTTTTTTGCGTAATTTCTGAGTAAGTGTTCAACCACACTTCGAGTCTTACTGTTTCTAGCTCTATTTTCGTTTCAATGCCGTATTTTCGTAATCTAGCCCACAGATATCTCTAAATAAGTTACATTAAATTCAAATCTGGAGATTGAAGGGGTATTTTCTAAACTTTAGGACAACTTTTGAGGCACTAGACGCAAACGTTGAAAACCATGTGATTCTTATCGTTATCTTGATAAAAAACAAAGTTGTTTCCGATAACCAAGTTTTTGGCTAAGAGTTTGAAATTGGTTTTTAAAATATTTAAATGAACAGCCTGATTCATTATTTCATCAAAAAATTCCAAACTACCAAGTCCTGGTGCTGATATGCATCCTCACACAAGAACACCTTCCCGGTCCTGATAATCTGATCCAACTAAGTTCTTAAGATTAAGTCCCTAATTTTTTCTTCTATTTACAATTATACAACAATTTAGCCAAAAGTATTGAACTCATTTTATCTGTAACTAAGACGTAATTTCAAAACGTTTTGAGCTTATTTATCACTGATTTCGCGACGAAAAGTGTAAGCTTTCTGTTTTTCGCACGGCCAAGAAAATTTCTGCGGGAAGAGGTTCCATTTAATCCAGCTAATCAGAGAACTTGGTGAACAATTTTAGGTGATAATTAAACCTAAAATGTTTCAATAAATTCTGCAGAAACTTTTACAGCACTCAAATGTGTATTTTTCATAAATTTTTTAAATGTAAAGCTCCGATGATGCTTTGTCAACTTTGCCAGTTGACCTTTTCTTACCTTGTTTTCGGTCCGATTCTTTCCTTTAAAGCATTTTATCAAGCACTTTACTACAGAATGGAATAAATTAGCTAATTTGTAGACATTTCAAACCAATTTATCACTACTGTGTGGAAAAAATTCAGGTTTCGAATGGTGTTTGTGGTTTTTTACGAATACCTGCCATTTTAAAGTAATAAGCAAAATATTAAGGAATAAATATACAAAAAATTGAAGCCAAATAACTTTTGAGGGTCAAAACAATGCAAAAATAATAAAAAAAAGTCATGTGATAACTTTAATCATGAATGAATCATGATTAAAGTTATCACATCATTAACATAATGAATTTATTCGAAAATATTTGAGTGTACGATGACTTTTGTGGCGCATTATTTCTCTGTCTCTTCGTTTTCTGACCCATTTCAAAAAGAAGATCCGTCAATATTTTGATAAAACTACAGAGTTTTATTTAGAATGACATAGGAATGATGTGAAAAAAATATTGGGCTCCATATTCGAATTCAATTTCGAGTTATTTTGGTTTTACTAAAAAATTTCAAAGTGTACGAACACTTTTGGGAGCCACTGTATGCGAAAGCTGATCACTATTATTCGATTATCCGGGGAAATTATTCGGTTAAGCGGGGCTGACAGTATATCCATAATTAAAAAGTGTACACTTTTTATTCAAGATTCCGCGACTTATTACACACTAGTTAATTTGAAATTTTGTTGTACTGAGTAATCGACTTTGACAATTTTTTTGATATTGGACTCGAAATAGTTCTCTTTCGATTTTATGGGGAGAAGATTTCATTTACAGCCTGCTGCATGAGATATGTTTTTTTCAGTTTCCATTCCATTAAAAAAAGTAACAGTTTTAATGAGAGTTTCACTATCGCTTTCTGCAACAGAATAGCTATTAATTGGTTGCCCCCTCGCCTGTCAAACATTGCTGCTTCGAAGAAAAGTCTTTTTCTGCTTCGCACAAGATGGATATATCATTTGGAAAACAATCTAATATTTCCTAATTCAAATTAACAAAATTTTTTTTTCTGCTATTAAAGTAATTCGTTAATTCGGGGTTTATTATTCGGTAAATAGGGGTTCTTGCCTTCATTTTAGTCGGGGGAAAAAGAAAATTTGCTAAATCGCGAAATTCGTTAAATAAAGGTTCGTTAAATCGAGGTTCGACTGTATTACGATATAAGTATCAAATTCAGAAAATGGCTTGTAAATGTGTACCTCAATATTTAGAGATAAGTTATTTTCTTAGAAGAATCAAATACATGTTTGGCAATAGAGTTAAAGTATTGTCAGAAAGGTCGTGCTACAAACTGTGCGGAATATTTACCAATGGGGTCGTTTCCAAAATTTTAAAAGTATTTTTTTTTTCTGAAAGTGCTTGCTTAAAAATATAGGATCTAACCATTTTTTTAAATAATTTGTTCAAGTTTAATATTTTTGAAAAATTACTTAAATCGGTGCGCTTTTATTGTTTACGTTTCTGTAGTGTGACATCACAAATGATGAAATGCCATTCAGTGTTGCCATTCACGGAGAAAAATATTTAATTCGCATCTTTACTCACGTGTATTGGCAATGATATGGTGGATAGCAAGCGCAGAGCGCAATTTTAATTCGCTGTTTGATTATCATAACGTGAAAACGTGGTAGAAAGATGCGCCAAATTGCATCATTTGTGACTTCATAAAGACAACGTTTTGTTTGAAAAACCGGACATTTAAAAAAGTTAATTAAAAAATAACTTTTGGGAAAATGAAAGTATTTTCTGGGTCCATGTTATTTTTTTTTCTTCTCATTCTATCAATTTCAGCGACTAAAAGTAGTACTTTTGACTGAAGGAAACGACCCCATTCACTTTTTCCCACATTCCACCTATTACTTTAAAGATACGCTAGCGATCAGTGAATATAATTGAGCGAGTTACAAAGTCACTAATAATTCCGGCATCATATAAAATGTATGCTTTTTGGACCCTAACATAACACAAAGGGCATAAATAACTTTTAAGTAAAGGAAGCATGGTTAAAAATGGGACATCATTAGAGTAGGAATCGCAAGGGTAAATAATAGTTTCTGAAAACTTCAATTAATTTGTATGCTATGATTATCTTAACTACTTGAGCCTGTATGCAGTCTACTAAATTGAAGGCCATGCGCAAAAAAGTGTGGAATGTGGTGGGGATTAGGGTCATCTGCTCTATTTCACGAAAAAGGCGCCATTTTGACCCGCACGTGACAGCTCATATATTTCATTAATAACAATAATTCTAACAGGAAATTAACGAAAACTTTTACTTAAGAAATCCTACGTGCGTTTGCGATTCCTTCAACAACAAAATTTTCCCCATTACTCTTTTAAATTATTATTTTTAATGAAATATATGAGCTGTCACGTGCGGGACCAAATGTCCGTTTTCCCCCGGAATGGCCCATTAATGCTTTCTCACAAGGGAAAAATAAGAATGAATGAATCAATGAATACAAACTCAGCACAAGGCGTTTGATCTAAAAAGGAAATTTCGGTTATAATTATTACAATTAGCAATGTTTCTGGTTATTACTGTTCCTTTATTACAGCATGTTAAAATTATGTGCACGGTTGAGTAATTAATTGACTTAAAATGCTTAAAATTACGTCTTTTTTCGTAGTTAATTAATGCATATTTTTTTGAGCTTCAAAATAGATTGACTGGTTTAAAAAAATCCTGGAAGACATTAAAGAAATAAATTAATACGCAAAACAAAATAAAGTAAAATGTAATATAACAATTCTTATGGCAACTTTGTAATGAAGAGTTATTCGAAGAAAACCCTTTTTTTTTTTACTCTCTTTTGCCCCTTCCAAAAATTGTTTCTGGATCTGCCCCAACTGAAAATGAAATTCGGAGGAATAGTGTCTTCTTTTTTCAAAAACTTCTGTTTGCCAAAACTTCTGAAGACATTAACTTGAAAAAACATTTTGATTTTCTGCTCATATTTTGAAATATAAAGAGTGATTAACGATCCTAATCCACTGATCTTCTTCGGAAGGAAATGTGGACTTTATCGGATAAAATCCCCGATATGGGAGATGAGATTTAAAAGGAAACATTTCATGAAGGATATCCGATTTTTAAAATATGCATCCATTATTTTACTTTTCGTTTTCGGTTTCAAACACTTTAATATCGATTTTCTGACATGACATTAATTTTCTGATTGTTTAAAAAGTGTAGGTGGATATTTGGTTTTCCTTTTATGATAAGAGCTGGCTTTAAAATCGGTGATTTTCTGCGGATGATATTATATCTCATGTATCAAAAGCGTAATCAACCAGGATTTACTCTACGGACGTAACGGAACAGTAAATGTAAAATCAAAGAAGGAAGAAAAAAAAAATCCTACATTTATTATATGAGGCAGTGAGAAGCTAAGGGATAAAATAACCAAAATTACAAATTTGGAGATAACCAGTACAAATGGCAAGTAAACCTCTCCTCTGTCTTGGAGAACGTATAGTTCTAAAGCTCGACCGCGAAGAGAAAGCGAATGACCTTGAAGCGAAACCTCATTTTTGTGTCATTTGTAATAGGTAGAATCAGTCAGAAAGCACCTAAAAGTAAGAGTCGTTCTCACTGATCCTATCTATTACAAAATAATAACAATCAACCTATTACAAACGATAAAAATCATGTTTTTACTTCAAGGTCATCCGCTTTCTCTTCGCGGTCAAGCTTTAATAGCTCTGGTAGGTGCTGCTAAACAGCATGATTTAGATAAATTTTTCAATGAAAGCCTACTTAGGATTTCATCTTTAAACGCGTTTTGCTCTAAACTTGAAAATGTCCTCTTATATCATTTTGCTGCTCAGGGCTTCATATATTCTTACACTAATAACCAACTAGGTATATTACATTTATAATTTCTTCGTTATTTAATCTTCTTAAACACAGGAATGTGGACTTAGCTAAGCTCTGTGTGTGTGACTTTTTGCTGTCAATGAAATATAAATTAAATATGTTATATTATTTAAATTGTAGCCAATTTTAAGGAATATATTGCTCAATTGTTTCATTAAAGGACATTTTGCCCCTCTACCGGTACATTACATAATTTTGAGTATAATGTTTAGATTTTTAGTTCATGCTTTGAATGAACGTTTAACATGATTTAATTTTATTTCATTATCTGATAATACATCCAATCGCAAGAGCGAGATGGGCACTTAACTGACCTTTATCATTTCTGAAGACATATGAATGAACGATTCTGGCAGATAAGGAGCACCTTCTGCGGATATGGGAAGTCCGTTGCCTACGCTGATGAACCAGGAACAATGCAGCAATTGAAAGTCAACAATCTGCGCATTATTGTCGACATTCAGCTAGATGTACTGCAAAAAGTGAGTGAAAACGGGACCCCCAAGTTTTACCATGTACGCGCCAGCCGCGGTGACCACGCTGCAAAATCGTGTTCATATACGTACAATGTACATTAATGTCACAAAATTATCTTTCAAATAAAACAAATTTCATGAACATTAAAGAAAGTTTTTGTGTTTTATTTCCATTTCAAGTTCTCTGCCTCTAAAAAACCCTTTGTTTACATAAAAAAGCAATGTTGCTAGGTAATACATGCTAAATTGTTCGATGTTTACCTGATGGATGATTTCATCAAAATAGAAACAAGTTTTACAAAACAATCCTACCGCGATGTAGAAAAGTGGAAGTCATTTTCGAAATCAGCATCTAAAAAAGCATTAAGATTAGTGAAACGTTATTTTGTATGTTTCAAAAACTTGAACTTCCAAGCCCCGTTTAATTGGAAACAGTAATAGACTCCTTTACCCATTATTGATGCACTTATAGCCAATTACTGGTACACGTGTGGTTTCTAACGAATAAAACTTAGTGGTACACTTAAAAGAAAGGCTTAATTACTTTTTTGATAACTGTAATTCTTGATTATTTTAATGCACCAAAAAAAGCAGTAGCTATTCCTTGTAAAAATCCTCATATCATCACCTCAGAGCAACAGTAAGATATCTTAGTGTTATTTTTGAGACTAGATATCTTACTGTTGCTCTGAGCCGACGATATATATAATAGCGA
The DNA here is from genome assembly GCF_026930045.1 of Uloborus diversus. Taxonomy (NCBI): domain Eukaryota; kingdom Metazoa; phylum Arthropoda; class Arachnida; order Araneae; family Uloboridae; genus Uloborus; species Uloborus diversus. The sequence goes on along the minus strand of NC_072737.1, from coordinate 90,422,240 downwards.
ATTCACTGATTGAGTAACAGTGACGTCATCAACAATGAAATTCGCAACACGGCATGCTAATTTGGTAATATTTTTTGGCAATGTTTGGCATGCAGGGAAATGCTTTATTTTGATAGGGCTGAACTGGATCCTGTAACTTAAGAGGGAGGAGAAGGGGAAAAGTAGGATTTTGCAGTTTCAAAAAAGGGATTTTTAAAAATTCGTCTTGAAGTTAAACCTTTCAGAAATATATTCCCAAAATTTCAAGTCGTTTCGAGCAAAATTCTCAAAGCTATCAAGTATTCAATCTCCGCTCCTGCAAACTGTAGCTCCGACATCTGCCGAATAATGCAGCAGTTCTGACAGCTGCAGACGCTCAGAATGTCAGTGCTGCTTGCTTGGGGTTAGTTAACTATACTATTAACAAATAATGACACAAGAAGAGGCTCAGGAGATCGAAGCTGCTACAGGGACTGTACTCTCTGGAGCTGGAATTGATGCTTTTCAGCTTCTAAAACTTTAAACGCGTTTTCACAAGACCACTTTTCTCAAAATCACTCTCTGTGTTCACTCCCATTTTAAAACCAATTGTCCGGTTCATTTCAAATTTAGTACACACATTCTACATATGAAAAACCTCCCCCCCATATTGAGTTCGAGTTTTTTTAATGGGTTTTTTTACTAACCAATTAGCGGAATTTTTAATAAAAATTTTGAAAAAAAAATTAGAACCGACTTCAAAATTGCTCTAAAAAGTGAAAAATAATTTTATTCTTTAAACACCATCGATAATACTTTTAAACATAATTTTTGAAGTTGGCGCAAAAACGATCGATAAAATCATTCACAGCCATAACTCAACTACAAGTATAAATTTAACCACGTCCAGTTTCTTCACTACCACATGCATTACGCATTGATGACAGCATATTTGAGTAAAGATATAAATGTTTCGTTCCTAACTTTGGATGGTTTTTTGATAAAAATATGAACGAAGCATGGTTACAATGGATTTTACTTTTTGTTTTTGCGCCAACTTCAAAAATTATGTTTAAAAGTATTATCGATGGTGTTTAAAGAATAAAATTATTTTTCACTTTTTAGAGCAATTTTGAAGTCGGTTCTAATTTTTTTTTCAAAATTTTTTTATTCCATTCTTTTTAGTGTAAATGTAGATATATTTCAGTAAAAGTAAAGAAGTTACCTAGTAAGAAGTGCGGCTCTATATCACTGTATTACTTTAGAAAAGCCTTTATTCAAAATTATCATTACAATTACTATTAATGTTACAGTTATATGGCACCAAACTTGTATAACAATGAGTTTCATATTGTCGCGTACATGAAGATAGCGAAGACAATGTGAAAGCCAAATGAAGCGAATACTCGTTAGTCTCAACTCGAGATCTTTATTCAGAACCACGAATGAACGTTACATCTCCTTATATACAACTTGAAAAAGTGCTGGAACTTTCCAGATTTGAAAAGATACAGAAATTAATAGAACATTCGAGAAAATTCGGGAAACGGTAGAAACGAAATTTTAGTAAAATTCAATTTGTCCTAGTCGGGATTTGAACCCGGGTTGCTCGTGTGGGAGACGAGAATTCTACCACTGAGCCACCGTTATCCACGGAAGAAACGTGCGAACTTCGCTACAATATCATTTTAATCATTTAATAGGGAAATTTACTATTTTTTGCCCATAACTTTTTTTCTAAAGAACAAATATGGTCAAACAAAGTAATGGGACCTAAGTTGAGCCATCCTCTATCCATTAAAAAAAGAATCATCAAAATCGGTTCACTAGGTGAGACGCTATGAGTGGACAAACAAAAAAAAAAAAAAACATACATACGGTATGAACTAATAACCGCCTCCTTTTTGAAGTCGGTTAAAAAATAAATGACCACCAAAAGTTTTAAATTCGAAAAAAAAACTGAGAAAGTAGGGTGGAGGATTAATTAACACTTTGACGAAATTCAAATTAAATTTGATTTCAGATAAAAATCAGCTGAGAAACAGTGAACACCGCAAAATCATTTTTCTCCAAAAGTACTCTGTCACCGGTTTGTCTGTGGAAATTTTTTGATCAACAATTTATAGAATATTTTAAAAACCATACATAATAATTCACAAAAGGTTTCAATAAATTTAATCAAACCATTTTCCTTAAAAAAATCGCAAAATAGTGAATTTTGACGCTGAACCCCCCTTTTCCTAGCTTAACTGTTTTAATGGCAAGAATCATTTTAGGAGAATGAAGGAACGTAAAAATGGTCAACAATGACCGCTATCTACTGGAGTTTAGGGTTCTTTCACTGGAGTTAAGGTTAAAATTTAAACTATCTAAAAATCACCAAACAGGCAATTGCTTCGTTCAAATGTAGAAGCAATTTCCCCCCGTCATACCTTGACGAGCGATTTTCTAGTCATATGTATAAAAGCGATCCAGTTCAGCAAGTTCATAGGTACGTCTGAAGTTAAATATGCTCCTTGGTGTGCAAAAATTAAGGACGAAGTCGAAAAATTAGCATATCAGCTGAACGAAGAGGCAGAGCGGACAGAAAGACCAATCAAGAGATTAAGTAAGGTGATTTACGGTAGCACATGCGCAGATACGCAGGCAGACGTAATGGGGGAGTGTCTGAGTAGTATAAAGCATGCTGTCGGAGTAAGATCAGTATTTCTGGCAAAGAGATTGCACGCCGTATAGCAGTTAAAATCACACCGAGTTGCTGCCTCAGCGAGAAATGGCGAATAATCAATCTGTTAGACGACATCTGGATGCTTTTACCCGAGGTCGAATCATTGGGAAGTTGGAGGAAGGCCGCAGTGTGACAAGTGTGGCTGCAGAGTTCGGAATTGCTCACAGCATCGTTTCACGACTTTGGAGACAATTCAAACTACAGGAACAGGTATCCGGGGGTTCAGTAGTGGTCGTCCACGAGGAACCACACCCGCAGATGACCGGTATATTGTCTTACAGGCCAGAAGAAACAGGCGGCAGACAGCGGGAGAAATCGCTAGACACACGACACAGGCGACTGGACGACTGATATCGCGTTTTACCGTGGCCAGAAGACTGCACGGTGGTGGTCTGTTTGCACGACGCCCTATACGGTGTGTACCTCTAACGCCTGCCCATCGAAGAAGGCGTTCTCTGTGGTGCCGGGAACACCGGAATTGGAGAGACAATGAATGGGGACGAGTACTCTTTACAGATGAGAGCAGATTCAGTCTGAGTAGCGATTCTCATTGCATACTCATCTGGAGAGAGCGGGGAAGCCGCAATCATCCCTCGAACATCATTGAAAGGGACAGGTATGGAGGTCGCGGTGTTCTCGTTTGGGGAGGCATCATGCTTGGTAGTCGTACAGATCTTCACATCTGCGACGCAGGTTCAGTCAACGGGACCCGTTATTGTAACGAGATTCTTCTTCCATATGTGCGTCTTTTTAGAGGCGCTATGGGTCCGCAGTTCCTTTTCATGGACGACAATGCACCGTGTCATCGCACAGTAGCTGCCGAACAGCTCTTAGAGAGTGAGGATATTGAACGTATGGATTGGCCGGCACGATCTCCGGATCTCAATCCCATCGAGCATGTATGGGATTTTCTAGGCAGACGCTTGGCAGCTCGTACCTTACCACCAGTAACGATTCGGGAGCTTCGATTGGCGCTGCAAGACGAATGGGCAGCAATGCCTCAACAACTCATTGACACCCTCCTTCTCAACATGGGCAGACGCTGTGAAACCTGCCTAGCAGTTGGGGGAGATCATATCACCTATTAAAGACCGGATGTTTCTTGTTGGACACCCATCACAGGGATCTTTCAGCCTTCAGTCGCATTGCGCTCCATGCTCCTTTTTCAATAAAGCTTCTTTTTATCCCTCTGATTTCTCTTTTAGTAAGTGTTGCTTACATTACACATATCCTTACGTATTGGGGATCTTACGGTATTAAATGTGTTGATTTGGAAAGCTTTTGTACAAAGTTATATTGAAAAAACCGTCTTGTCCTTAATTTTTGCACACCAGTGTACAGGAAGTTTTTTAATTAAGGCATAATTTTGATGGTGTTTCGAATTAATATTAATGCATAGAGATTAAAACAATGAAGAAGACATCATCTAACAGAATTATTTAAAACTCTTATTGTAATTGCCGTAAAATGTCCTTAAGTGGCACATTATTCGTACATATTATTTGCAAATTTAGCAATATTTATTTGCAAATTTAGCAATATTTATCTGCAAATTTAGCAATATTTATTTATGCTTGATTCTCCTTTAACTATGCCTAATGGGAGAATTTTTTTCTTCGTTCTATTTCCCCTTTGTTTTATTTCTTAGTACAAATGGTATCCTCATCATCAATCGTATAAAATCAGTAATCCGTTAATCTTCTAACTTCTTTCGAAGCTTAATAGTGGTTAATGTCCAAACTGTCTGAATGATTAACCAAGTTCCTTAAGTAAGAAGATTTTTCGAATTATTTTTGAGTGCTGAAAATTGATCTTTGAAATTCATGTATTAGTATCTCTGTAAGGATAGTTTTATGTGCAATATATCTTTGAAAAAAAGAAAAAGTTTATTTATTCATTCATTTGAGTAATTTCTTACTGCACAGAAAATGTAGTTAAAGTGGAAGGATTGGAACTAGAATAAAAACAGAAATGTAAGTCAAGCAATTAAAATTAATCAACATTTAAAGAGTAAAAACATTTTGCTTTAAATTCTACGGTAGACATGATAAAAATGTCCAACCTATTACGAAATTTGTTTAAAAAAAGGAGAATTTAAATAGAGACACAATAATTTCCATAGCAAGTGAAATTTATAAAATTATTTTTAAAGTAAAAATGATTTTAAGTGTCGTGTTTGGCACAGAAAGATGGATCCATTTGACTATTTCGTTGTAATTTACTAAGTTTTGTTCCACTTCGTAAAAAAACTAAGAAAGAAAATTTGAAAGGAACGTAATTATTTGTTTTGTAGTAAAAGTAATAAGTAAAGTTTGCCTGAACCTCTTCAAGTATTAAAAGTGTACTGCCATAATAGGTATCCTAATCAATATTACAACAATTTAAGTTTGTGCTGACAAGGCTAAAAAGAAAAAGGCATTAAACGCTTGTTCATATGAGAAATTTTTTTTTCGCATAATAGAGCACAGCACTTTATATCCCTTTGCAAAAATATTGTTAAAAGTGTTGTGTAAAATCTAGCTTAGTGTTAAAAGGGATATCCCAAAGAGTTACATAACTCCAGAATGAAGATGAATTGAAACACCGTGAAACAAAAGGACGCTAGAGCGAAAATAAAAAAATGGAGACAATTTGTACAAATAGCAGAAGAAATTATCTTCTCTTTTGGCAACAGATGGGGTACTAATAGCTCTGGTACTGTTATATAGCATGATCTAGATAATATTTTCAATGAAAGCCTAGATATGAACTGAACTTTAAATGCGTTTTGCTCAAAATGGTTACCAATGAATGCATTTGCCCGTGCATGACACGAGCAAATTTCCACTTGCTCGTGTCTCAAACGGGCTCTCAAGTTTTTACTTATGATAACCGTCTGAGATTCTTTCTAGTAAAGATAAATAGACTAGATTATAACTAAACTTGTTTACCATGAATAGCATTACTTATGCTGCATTTTTCTTGTGTACACCACGTTGTGCATTTTGATGTTTAGTCATAAGCTTGTTAGGAAGTCTTTATTACAAAGCTATTGCTTGGTGTAGAAAAAACAATGTATCCATTTTCTTTGAACTTTCAGTCATTCCTATGCTTCTAAATATAATTATTTGATTGAAGTTGATTTTAATATTTTTAAGTTCAAAATAAAATTGTAGTAACTTATTTACCCTTTGTTAATTTGATTGTGTACCATTTTCTTAAAAATAAATATTACCTTCTCTCTCGCTCGTTAGCCACCCTCCTCCCCAAATAACTGAAATTGCAAAAAATAGCACAATACCGGTACATTAATTTCTTGAAAAAAAGAAGAAGAAAAAAAAACTATCATATTTTTCCAGTTTTTCTGAAAAAAAAATCTTCTTTAAGGGGTTGAAATTCTTTCATATCCATTTGCTCCTCACTGCCTCATTCGTTATTAATTTTATAAAGTTTTATAAACTCGTGTTTATATTAATTTTATAAGAATAAATCCTGGGAATATCTCGTGTGCCTTCAAAAATTCAAATTTCATCAGTGTTTGGTTCTACAATGTTTTCAATTTGTCAAAACGTTGAATATTAAAATTTGTCTATGATCTAATTTGCCAGTTTTTTAAAGATGACATGACGGCCAAAACAAAATATCATTAAAGCACAGAGCAACAGATTCTTAATGGCATTCTTCGTCCCGATTTCGTTCTAGGAAAAAAACTGCTCAAAACAATTTCTTAGCAGAGCTATGACATTGCTTAATGGCATGTAATGAACACAACGTAATTGATTAAAAGCGTGCCAAAGGAATTTTCATTACGCTGGGACAAAGTACTTTCTATCGATTAATGCCGTCAGCTGGATCCTATTAAAGTGAAAGGGGCACCCAAAGAATTTAGTAGACAGCTAAATAATGGGTGATAATTATTGCAAATGAAGCAGTTTTTACTTCCTTTTCCAAAAAAGGAAGTATTGTATTTGCGAAAAAAATTTCACTCAAAATTTGGCCTTAATTTCCATTTCGCTCATCCCCAAATTAATGTTGAGTTTTTTTTTCAACTCGACACCACGCGGATAAGTGCATAAGAACGTATAAACACCCGAAATATCCATTTTGACATTCCCCGAGTTAATTACAACGACTTTTCTCGTGCCGTTCGTTTAAATGAGCGTATGTATGTCGCATAACTCAAGAACAGTATGTCCTAGAAACTTGAAATTTGGTACGTAGACTCCTAGTGGAGTCTAGTTACGCACCTCTCCTTTTGGTTGCATTCGGGTGTTTCTAAAGGAGTCTTTTGCCCCTTTTTGGGGAGAAATCATTGTTAATTTCGATGTAAACTCAAGTGGGGTTAAAATTTGGAAGACACTTGGCGATATATTGCCAGTCTTTTGGTCGCCAAGTTTTGTCGCTAACTTTGCGACAAATTTTGTCGCCAACATTGCGACAAGAGTTTTCTTGCGACGTCTGTATGTACGTATGTATGTGCGTGCGTATGTGCGGATGTGCGTATGTATGTCGCATAACTCAAGAACGGTATGTCCTAGAAAGTTGAAATTTGGTACGTAGACTCCTAGTGGGGTCTAGTTGTGCTACTCTCCTTTTGGTTGCATTCGGGTGTTTCTAAAGGGGTCTTCTGCCCCTTTTGGTATGAAATCATTGTTAATTTGGGTGTTACAATTTGGCGGACGCTTGGCGATATATCGCCAGTCTTTTGGTCGCCAACTTGGCAACAAATATGGCGATTTTTTTTTAAAAATCTGGTTTCAATTAAGACATTGTTGGTGATATTTAGAGAGTAAACTATTGAATCACATTAAAATTGCCAATAATGGGGAAATGACATTAAATTGGAGTAAAAGGAAGTCATGTGAAGCACATATCAGCTCGTTTTTTTTTTTTTTCAAATGAGGCAATTTTTATGGGGAAACTGCTGCCATGTGTGAAATTTTACAGAAAGCATAGCCAATGTAGCAAAAATTTTACCTCACATATTTATAGTTAATGTAAAACGAGCATTCTTGTTATTCTCCTCCATTGAATGTAAATTTTTGTTTTTTATCTGTAGTTGGGGTGAATCTAACCTTGGCAGCATTGTGAAGGATATGCAGATCCTAATCGCAGCATTACAACGCTGCTGGTTAGGTGGACTCCAACTATAACAACTGCTGTTGATGTTAAATCAAAACTGAATTCTTTAGATTTAAGTAAATTATAAATATAATTAATACTATCACGATGCATTACCATATTAATTACAATTATAATTAATATGTAGGCAATCTCTAAGTTCTACGCTAAAAGGTGAGGTGTTAAGAATTGCCGTAAGACATCCGTTGCTCCAATGCATCGATAATTATATAAACTGAAAAACAAAACAAAAATAAAAAAAATCTCCATATTATTACTGCTTTAATCATCAATTGCACTTTGGGGTTTTTAGTCCATTTTAGTTAATACTCTCGATTAAAATTGATTCTCTGTTTAACTGTGTACGATCAAGTATAATTCGTTTATACGTATAAGTAGTTCACAAAGAGTTTAAAAGCATTTTTCTTTAGAACAGGAAGAATTTAATGAGATTCATCATAAAATCATTAGGAGTTTAAATGTGATTTAAGACTGTGCTGAAGTGCAACAACAATAAAAAATATCAGTGATTGATATCATGCCTTTCACGAAAAAATAAATTTACAATGTAACTTGAGAAAAATATTTTTTCCTCCGAGAAAAAAGTCATTTTATTTAAGTTACCACATTTTTTTATTGTTAATATTGTCCACTCTTCAAGAGACATATCAAAAATAATATAAACAGTTACATTAAATCTGGTAAAATAGCGTGTCCGAAAAGCCCTTGACGCTTTTTAAAAATTCATTGAAAAGCAAAAAAATATCGTACGAATATGCGGTTGTAATACTTCACAGATTCAAGATTAAAAAAAAAAGGTGTAAATATCAGTATTTGTTGTACTGTCACAGTAAGTAAAAAAAAATACATGGTTTACCCAACTCATAAAAAACAAAAGTTGAAAGTCTCATAAACACGTTGTACATGTGTGTGTTACTAATTTCTATTTCTATTTTATTCTTAACTTCATGTTTAAGAAAACAATATTTCAGTTCAAGTTTAACTAAAATTTATGTTCATCTAGATAGTTTTGAGAGTATTAATAATTGTGGGAACTGCACAATTTTTGGTCATTCGACTTTGAGTAATGCTCCGTAAAAGTATTTTAAACGAGTAAAGTTATTTTGCTTCCGAAGCATTTTCTTGAGAAATGAACAAGAAATTCAATCCACTGCTTTTATTAAGTAAAATGATGATCTTTCTCTTCCCAGCGGGTAGATTAAGTTTTAAAAAGTTAACGTAATTCAGGTAGGAATAACGTTTAGGAAAATTAATGATGAAATCCTTTAATCTTTGCAACTTCTATGAAGACAAATTGCTCGCTGAAAATATAAACTGTATGATACATTGCGATGTGAACATTAATCTCCTTCATTCGTTAATCGAGGATTCAGTTTGTTAATTCCGAGTAGTCACCGAAGGAGGCCATAAATTCTTCGTGAGTTTTGCTGAAGTCAGCCGGAGTTTTCAGTTTTAATGTCTGGAGTCTAAATCCGGAACTGCTATCCATATACTTTTCAAAGCTTCATTAACAGTAAGGTTAAAGAAATTAATGAATTTTTTAGTGGAAAATATCATACTATGTTTTGAAAGTGAAAATCTTTGACAAGAACTAGATGTTATTGTTATTATTGATATTATTATTATTATTATTGTTGTTGTTGTTATTATTGTTATAATTATTGTAATTGTTCTGATCATCATCATCATTATTGTTACTCTATCATTGTTGTTATAATAATAATAATAATAATAATATTAATAATATTACATCATCATTAGGGTGGGCCGAAATAAGCCAAAAAAAAGTTCTTTTTTCGAAATTCATTTTTGAATAGCGCGCAAGAGTTGCGCAATAAGTTAGCTAGAACCCACAAAAAAATTTCTTGCATTTCCAACAATATCTAGCCGCGCTCCTTTGACACTGAAAAACAGAAAAAAAAGAGAGAAAAAATCATTTTTTTGTAAAAAAATACATTTTGAAATAAACTCTGATTATTAAACTCGAATACAACTAAAATGTCACAAAATGAGTAAGTTAGTGCTCATAAAATGTTTTATCGATTTTGGTGAATATTTAAAGCGCCTTTTTACCCGACTGCGCGTGCGCGACGCACTGGAGGGTAATGTGTTTATGAGTCTATGTATGTATGTATGTAAGTATGTTTGTTTGTTCCTGTGTGGCGTTGTAGTGGCTAAACGTTTTGGCCAATTTTGATGATTCTTACGTCAATCGATTTGTCTTAACCTTGGGAGTGTCACTAAACACTATACAGTATTCAAAATTCACCATATCAACAATCAGTCGCAATATTGTCAGTTCCAGATCGTGTCGGACGCTTCCTGCGTGCGGCACAGCGTGCGGCAAATGCAGGTAGCGTTTTCACTCCCTGAATTTATTGTTTACGAAGTCTACTAATTCAGTTTTCATTTCTAACATGTTGCATTTGTTTTTGTCGTGATTTAGAGGACGGGGTTTTGCGAGGTGTACTTTCTTGACGGGCTTTTTTAGTTTTGTGAGAAATATTTAACAGGCTATTTATATAGCTATGGTTGACTTAAGTTCGCGAATTTTTGCTAAAGGTCAAGCATATGTAGATTTAAGCCGAGTTAGTCCTCAGAGGGACTATTAATCTGTAGTTGAGACCACCTCAAGTTACTTAATAATCCTCACAGTATAAACCCTCTCAATAAAATGACAAGATTGTTAAATTTACCGTTTTATAATCATAATAACTAAGTCAATGAAAATTAACTAAAAAGTAAAATGAAACATAATTATTAAATAAAAATAAAAACCCGACTGCGTATAATCCAAGAAAAAAAAATAAATAAAGGGAAAAAATGTAAGCCCAGTAGTTTAGAATGTTATTAAGTACTGCTGAATAACTACACCATTGAAATAGTTTTATAATTGATACACACATAAGACAAATCACAATTTTAAAAGCAGAATGGAAGGATCAACAGTCGGGGCCCATTCAAATTTCACGGAGTTACTTGATTGGTCAAAAAGGAATGGGCCCCGACTGCTGGTCCTTCTATTCTGCTTTTGAATTTATGATTTGTCTTATGTGTGTATCGATTATAAAACTATTTCAATGGTGCAGTTGTTCAGCAGTACTTAATAACACATTCTAAGCTACTGGGCTTACATTTGTTTTTCTTTTTATTCTTTTTGGTTTTTACGCAGTTGGATTTTTGTTTTTATTTAATAATTATTTTTTGACATCTAAAATTGGAGAAAAATGACAAAAGATATTGGTTCTCTTAAAAATCCAATATGAAAAGATTTTTTTCAAAACTAATTCATTCACTGGTTAATTAAATAGCACTATTAATCTTCGTATGTATGTTATTATAACACAGTTGCATTACATATTTTTTCTAGAACTACATGCAGAAAGAATAATTACATTTTTTTGCAATTATAATTTAAAATGATTATTTAAGCAAATATCATTTTTTGAACTTTTTTAATTTGATCCGGATAATCGAGGGCCCGGATAAACGAGTATCTACTGTAGTTTTAAAATTATAATAAAAGGATCACCTTTTGCTATTGAACTGCTTGTTTTTGCGTTTTCTCCAAAATTCTGCTAATTTGATTGGCAAATGTAGAACTTTCTGCTGAAATGAGAAATCGTCCATGATTTAAATGTAAGAGTCTGGAATTTAATCTTTAATGCATTCATGTTTTATTTTATTCGCGAAAGAGAAAACTTTGGGGTAAAATGAATGTGATTCTTTCACGACAAATTATTTATGTCTTAAAATGTGTAAAATCTTATTCATATAGATTATAGACTCACAGATTTAATTTTGAAAATTTGGATGGCAAAACGTTTTGTGTTTTGTTTTGATAATGTTCTCTAGAAAGATCAGACTCGGAATGTTATCAGTTTCTGAGAAGTAAACATACTTTTCGTCTGTGGAGGAAAGATAAGCAGTAAGAGTCAAAATGTCTGCAGTATTTATTGCATTGTTTGCTCAATCCAGGTCAGATAAACTTTTGGGAGGATTTGGCAGCAGATACGTTATAACTTCTGCAATAAATTCTTCTTAACTCTAAATTGAAGTAAACATCCGGCTTCAATTCCGTTGTTTTTAGAAAAACAAACAAGTATTGAACTTAACTCGTGTGTTTTCAATGTGTGTATGAAGTGTAAAAAATTTATTAGCTTCACCGTGTTATCTTAATCAAATTAAAAATAGCAATGCTTGAGATGAGGATTTTAGCATTCAATATAAGTGGTTGTTTTCTACACTTTGTGGTGACTCAAGTCATTAAAGGGAACACCAATGTTAAATTTGTTTTGTCAGAATAAAGCATCCATCCAAATGCGATATCAAACCGAATAAATTGGACCCTGTATAATCAGAAAATAAAGGAAAAAGAAAATTTGAATTTCGAGATCTTGAATTCAAATTATGTTTCTCCTAATCACGAGTTTGTGTGTGTAGACATATGTGAGTGTATGTGCGTAGGCATGTCTGTTTGTGCAGGCGTGTGTGTATGTGTGCTGGCATGTTGTCTAGACGTTGTGCGTGTATGTGTGTGTAGGCATGTGTGTGTCAGTTGGCGTGTATATGTAGGCATGTGTGTATAGGCATGTGTGTGAGTAGGCGTGTGTGTAGACGTGTGCGCGTGTATGTGTGTAGGCATGTGTGTATGTGTGTGTGTTGGCGATTGTGTGCAGGCGTGTGTGTATGTGTACTGGCATGCGTGTGTGTAGGTATGTGTGTGTCTGTTGGCACTTGTGTGAAGGCGTGTGTTTGTGTATGAGTGCGTGTAGGGCATAGACACCACCGCCAAGAAGTGGTCCCACTTGCGGAGGACAGTGGAATTGGCAGAATTAAATTTTATGCTGAAGATAAGCCTTGAATGAACACAAAAATATTGTAACCAGGGTGACGAAAATTCCTCTTCTTAATAAACATTAAAACCACAAGCTATTCTCATTGTCATAGTAATCTGAAAAATCAGAGCAACATCAACTTTGGCCAAGTGATCATAATTGATAATAAGCAATTCGTGATCACTCAAGAAGTTACAAATAAAGTGTAAATGTTTTGAAGTTCATTTGAGGCGGAATAGAAGATATATTAATGAATCTTTAAAACACTGAAGCTTGTTCCCGTGAGATTTACGCTTACGTTTAGTGTAAATCAAATGCCACTTAATGTTTTAAACTGTTCGTAAACACACACACACACAAAATCTCATACATCCACATAAAATATGTACTACATAGTATGGCCAGTTCTAGCTTTACGAAGATTTCAATATAATCGAAATAGACATTGACCTTTGCAATCAGCAACTGTGGTAATATATCTATGAATTGATATCAGGACCTGTAATGCAATAATGCTTCCAAATTTGAAACTCAGCCTCCATTAATAAGTACGTCTCCCATGACAATAGTGACATCTGGATAATTGAGATCCATCGAGGCTTTCCATCGCTTCAGTAGAAGCCTCAGAGACCAAGATGCATTAGGAATACTGATTCTAGATTTATGCAGAACTCGTAATTAAGTGCTATTAGCTTCTCCGCTCTTAATTAAAGTTGAATTCATTCTTGTGGATGACATCAGAGAATAGAGGTCACAAAAGGATCGCTCGAGATTTCATATCGTAGCAAGTAAGTTCTGTAATATAATGCTAATGCAAATGCGATAAAATACATAAGTGAATGTCACATTGTGTTTTCCCAGAATGTTGCGTTTACGTTTATGTTTCGGATTTCTCATAACCAGACCCGAGGAGAGTCCATGTCAGCCTAGACGGAAACTAAGGGCCCTGGCCTTTTGGGGGGAGGTGCGGCACAGACACAAAAAATAAAGAAATGAGAGAAGAAAAGAAAAAAAGAAAGGAAGAAAGAAAAAGGGGGGGGGGATCCGAATAAGGGAAAACGTAAAGATTAAGTAAAATTTACTCTTTTGGTATTTACTGTTGTGGCACTTAAAATAGAGGAAATTGTTTTCTAGTAAGCAGATTTGATTTTTTTCTCCCCCTTCCTTTTTTTCTTCTTCCCCCTTTTCTTTCCCTCCCAATTCTTTTCTTTTCTTCTTCAATTTTTCTTTTTTTGGGGGGTGGGAGGGGCCCGCCGACATAAATGACAAGGGGCCCACCTTGGCTCTTTGCGGCCCTGCTCTTAATGGATGCGGGTTCTAGGGCTACCAGGAAAGCACATTAATTTATGTGAACTTACGAAGCATTTTCTGTGATGCTTTGTAAATTTCATATTTACTTCATTAACTTATGCGTTCAGAAGAATAATTTATTAAACGAAGGAATTTGCCATAAAAGCATTTTTCAATTCTTGAAAAAAAAAAAAAAAATCTATAAATTCTCCTTTTTTAAAAATCAACTTAACTTACTTAACCTGTTAAAAGCTGTCCATAAATAATGCCAAACGTTTTTCAACTTTTTTACACCATCCTCCCCATTTGTCACAAAGTGTCACATTTCACCACGTCCCTATTTTTGTAAAGATATTCTTAAAAAAAAAATGCGTAATGTCACACTTCTTGTTACCCCCTCGTTCCCTTTTATCACAAACCATTACAACTTCACGAACGTTCTCCCCCCTCGAAGCGTGAAGTTCGTTAACCATTATAGCACATAAAATAAGATAATAGCACGTCACGCAATGGCAACGATAACTATAATATTGTTGTCAATAAATAGTCAATTGACATTAGTATCATAGATTTTAATGTGACAAATCGTATTAACAGTATTTGTAACAAAATATTACTAAAAGAATTTGTTTTCAAAACAATCGTTATTGAAAGCTCTTGCTAATGAAGAACTTTCCTAATTATTTCTTGTTAATCATTTACTTTTACTTTTTCATGTTTTGGAACGTAAGCTTACCTTACAATTAATACTCCTTTTATTCCTGAAAAAAATAATAATTTATAAATTTTCCATCTCATTTAACATACTCAACCTGTTAATACATTTTTGTTCAATACGTTTCACAATAGGGACATATTTAAACATTGTAGCGCGGAAATCCCCCCCCTTCCACATGATCTAAATATTACAGTACATCACGTAATAACAGCGATAACTATAATACTACTGTCAAAAAATAGTTAATTGACATCAGTATCACGTTTGTTAATGTGTTAAAACATATTAATAACATTTGTAACAAAGTATAATTAAATGAATTTATTTCCACAACGATCTTTATTTGAAACTCTTGCTTACTGACCAACTTTCGAAATTCTTTTTTGTTAAAGATTAGCCTTTACTTATTCATGTATTTGGACATTAACTCACCTTACAATTACCATGTGAAGGTGGAAACGGAACAGAGTATTTGTGAAAATTAATTTCCCATCCTTAATGAGTTAGTTGTAATTTCGCCATATTGCAAACCTCTTAATGCATCAGAAATTCTCATTGCGTTGTAATTGAAATGCTGTTCAAACCGTGAAGTCCAACAGCGTGTTCAAAGCTCCTTCACTTGTTACAAATTATTTGAAAATCATGTTAACTGGCATTCTCACAACGATATGAACAACTATAACTCAATTTAGAACATATGTTTAGAGTTTTTAATGCTAACCAGCACAGCAAAAATGACTCCATTTCGTCCTCCTCTGTTCCAGTTAGAATACTTGATGTTCAAATGAGGCAGTGAGAAGCAAAGGCACGTAAGTAGCAAAATTAAAACTTTGGAGATAACTAGTGTAAATGGTAGGTGAACCTCTCCTCTGTCTTGCGGCAAGAGATAGTACAAGTAGCCCTGGTAGGTGCTGTCATACAGCATGAATTAGAAAAACCTTTCAATAAAAAACTACATAGGAAGTTATTTTTAAACACGTTTTACTCAAAACTTAAAAATGTCCACTTGCAACCCTTTGCTTCTCACTGCCTCAAATGTAACAGCATATCATTATTTCTTCAGAGTATACATACAGGAGGAAGTAATCTGTAAGAAAAATATGAACGAAATTATGAAGTGACGCAACGCATAGCATTCTTGTTTTTAATACCATATTGCTATACATATTTTTTCAAAATGTATTTTTTAAATGATAAAACAGTTATTTCAACGAAGCTACAAGAAATTTTTATTTCAATGCAGAGAGCTTTTGAGCTTGAAAATTGATGACTTTGTTCTTCATTTCTTTCTTATAACAGTTTACCTCCTTAGTTCAAAACTCTTTCTGGACTGAAAAAGAGATTTCAAGTTACCCCTACACACTTGCACCTCGTATTTTAACAATTTTGCTCTTCTTTAGCTGCTTGCTTACATTATTGCAAGAGAATGAAAAATTCAGTAACAAAATTAACGCAGGCTCAAATTTCATCAATCAGCGAATTTTCGGTGATCGAGGAAGCCCCCAGATTATATTTGGCTAATTCTCGAGCTGCGTCTGTTTACAGAGAGATTCATTATTTTGTCTGACTCTAAGTTGACTTCAGAAGCTATAAAACCGGAGAGACGAGCCTTAATCTACACTTTGATTTGCTCAATCGACTGCACATCTGGAACAAATCTTGGGTGGTGCAATATCTGATCTTGTAAACATCTAGGGAAACGAGTATGCAGATGCTCTGGTCATTGGCAGTTGCAAGCACAGATGGTTGATGTAGACTCACAAACCACCCTTACAGGAATCCTCTTATAGATTTTGACTGACCCAGAAGTTAACACTTCCTAGATCAAAATTCAATCCCTACAGAAGAATAAAAATTATTATTTTTTTTAGGACAAGAGCATGGATCCATTGCAAAAGATTGCACTAAAATTCAGTTCGCATCGAGGTACATCTTCAAGTGTGAAACTTTCACTGAAAATATTTTAAACCTTGGTGTAATCCAAACCTTTGATAATATTAGAGACTGCCACGTTTTCTTCCTACTTGCTTGTCCATGCATAGACACAAGAACAATGACAACATATTCATCCTTGCAGCTGTTGTTCTGAACAATTTTAGTTCTCAACTTTTAGTTAGAAATAATCAAAGTTTTTTTGTCTTTTTCTTTTGCACTACAATAAACAATTTCCTTTTCTTTTCTGTTTTGTACTATTATCTCTACTGGTAAGGATTCTGGTTTATATACATATATGATGCACAGCAACTAATTAAGTAATGGTTTTAGATATACAATGTCATATACAGTAAAATCCCTCTAATGCGGACATTAACGGGACAAATTTTTTTGTCCGCAATAGAGGTGTCCGCAGGACAGGGGTTTAATATTGTTATTTGCATTGGAACTGGGGAATTAAAAATTGTCCGCATAAGAGGGGTGTCCGCCTTTGAGGGGTGTCCGTTAGGAGGGGTTTCACTGTATATAAAGACCAACAAATCTTTTGTTAACTAATAGTCAACTTTCGGTTTGATAATGCAATAAATATCGGAAATGATATTTA
Source organism: Uloborus diversus (assembly GCF_026930045.1). Taxonomy (NCBI): domain Eukaryota; kingdom Metazoa; phylum Arthropoda; class Arachnida; order Araneae; family Uloboridae; genus Uloborus; species Uloborus diversus. The sequence goes on along the minus strand of NC_072737.1, from coordinate 90,405,048 downwards.
GAAGTTAAACTATTTTCTAAGCTAAACTATTGGAAAATCAATTTGTCACGAGATAAAACTTTTGGGATTACTGTTTTGTACTGCTCTATACACTGGATTTCAGTTTAGCTGTGCCCAAATTATCCAGTATAGGAATTATCTTTGTAATCAATAAATCGTCTGTTAATTTTTCTTTGTAAATTTTCCATGTATTGAAAAATCCTTTAAAAAGTGGTTGGATTATTATCAGTGAATTGTCAAAAGTAAAGAACCAATGCAATGCTCGTTGCAAAATTATGACTGATATCGCGACTGTCCGTGTTTTTCGATTTCCGTGTGAACTCAAATAGCAATTAGCACGGACAATCGGGATTTCGTTACATTATTGATATGTTTCTTTTAAAAATATCTAAATGCAATCATTTCTTTAACTAATTACTAAATTAATAGTAATAATAATGATTATAATAATAATAACAGAGTTCGGGTTTTTGTCAGAACCTCTCAAAATAACCATGACTGTATCATTACTGTCACAACCCTGCCCTGTGCCTATCGAGAATGGACATTGCGTTGTGATTTTGAATTAAGAGGCAGATAAGTTTAACAATTTAGAATATCATTTTATTCAACAAGGGGCACGGGCACATGACATAAATGGGGGCACATGGCATAATCAAAACATTTTGAACATTGGAACTTTAAAAAGGGGGAAGGGTAAAATGGAAGATGGAGACTACTCACCACGCATCTTGAAGAAGATCCTGTTCTCGTCACCTCTCATTTCATATTATCCCTTATTTTTATGCTTTTATTTTATGCTGTCTTGATCTGAAAATGTGGAGGTTTTATACTTCACTGAGTTAGGATTTTTGCCCCGTGTTCCGATACGCAAGTTTAGTTTTCACACGACCCTTATACTTTCCCCCGATTACAAGCGTGGGGAGCACTTGGATAACTTAAACATTCCTTAACCCATTACAAGAGGCGCAAACTTCGACTTTGACTTTGTTATTCCACGTTAATTATTTGCATTTGAAGTCCAAGCATCAACGGCTAGAAATAATCTTATCGTTTCGAATTGGAAAATTCCTCCGGATGCTGAGAAAAGTAATAGTAGTTTTATTTTATGAATTTCAAAACTAATGATTCTCCCTATACTTCTTTGCTTTCTAATGAGCGGCGTGACATAACCCACAATTCATTTTGCGGTTATCACATCAAAATGTGCATCCTCTTAAATGCGAAAACATTTCGAGAGTTTCGGAAAAAAGCAAATAAAATAGTAGTTTTGAATTCCCCTCCCTAAAAGGTAAAGCTTTACTAATAATAAAGCTGAATGTCTGTCCGGAGGATGTCTGTGACGCGCATAGCGCCTAGACCGTTCGGCCGATTTTCATGAAATTTAGCACAAAGTTAGTTTGTAGCTAGGGGTGTGCACCTCGAAGCGATTTTTTGAAAACTCGATGTGGTTCTTTTTCTATTCCAATTTTCGAGCAAAAATATCATAAGATGGACGAGTAAATTACGAAATTATCATAACGTGGAACCGTAACATGGGGACAAACCAATTGGCGAGATACGAAATTATCATAACGTGTAACAGTAACATGGGTACAAGCCAATTGGCGAGAAAATTCACCATACATTATTTGTAAATACAGGCGAACCAAAAGACCTTTTAATTTTTCTATTACGGGTAAAGCCGTGTGGGTATAACTAGTAAATAATAAAGATGGATAAAGTAATTTTCTTAGCTCATATGCATAAGTTCTTACAACATAAGGTTTGTAATATTCTTATTGGTAGGTTTGATGATTAACCTAGCAAGCATTCAAAAATATTGAAGTGAAAGTTGTTAAAAAAAAATCTGTGATAGATCTGTAACATATCAGCCATAAGCAGATACAAAGAGTTTTGTGTTGAAAATTTATTTCAAAATTAGAGATAAGCATTGCGGTCATTGATTGAAATTTTAAGTTTACTTTGCAGCTATTTATAGTAATTCGGAATCTTTAAATATCTAACACTGTTACGATATTTTTCAAAATAAATTATTGAGAAGTCTCTTATTTATAAAAAGTTTACAGTTAAAATTTTTTGACGAGTGAAAATAGTAATAAACATTATGAGTCCGTTCACATTGACCAAAGAGTCCACTAATTGCAGGTATTTTGAAACTGCGAAAAGAAAATTCTCCAAAAAGGAGAAGAGAAAGAAAGACAAGTCCGAAAAAGAGGGAGAAAGTCGTTCACCTATATTTTCCACAATATCTTGCAGTTGGGCATTTTTACTTCTTGCAATTACAAGTTAGAAAACTACTTTTTATTATTTATTTATATATTTATTTATTATATTTATTTATTTAATTATTTTCATTTTTGGCAATGAGGAAAAAAAAATGAAGCGTTCTAATTTTATTCAAAGGAGCTACTTCCGATTTTTTAAAAGTAAAATATACTTAATTTGATGTACTTTTTATTTTCAATTATTTTGTTTATTTGTTTTTTGAAACCAATGGAAGAATTTCTTATGGAAAAATTATATTAGCTGCATTGTTTAAAAAAGTGCTATTACTTTATTTGTTCGTTTTATTTACAGTGCACGTATTTATTTCATCAAATGAGTGCGGCACACTTCGAAATGAACTTTAAGTGTTGAAAAGGTATGGTTGACGCATTTTGAAGTCTTAACTATTTAAGAGAATACTAATGATCTGATGCAAGAAAGTCGATGTTGGTATACGGGAATGTAGGCTTGTTAAGTTTTGGACTGAACTTCATTTTGATATTAATCATCATACAATACTTGTTTTCCAAAACTAAGTTTTGACTTTTTCCGCACTTTAATAAGTAAGACATATACCCTAGGAACATGCATTTATATCCAAATGTTTGCAAAAAAAAAGCCTTAAAAAGTTCTGAGATTTTATAGCTTCAATAAAGGTCAAACCCAAATTTTATAGTAAAACTGAAATATTGATATGGTTTAAGTGAAATGTATTGTAAATTACATGAATAATCTATCGTGAATTTTAAATGATGATTTATTGCATAAAGGAAATTCAAACAAATAAAAATGGAAATTGTTTTAAAAAGTTTCAAAACTTTCAATTTGTACTTGGTTTTTCTGTAGCTTATATTTGCTAAATCTTTCTAAATTTGCTAGTAGTATTTTTTAGTAAAAAATGACATGAACCGCCATTAAAGTAAGTGCATCACTTTTCTAACATTTATTTTTTGGTTTTTATATGATGCAAAAGTTACCACCACCCAAAAACTGTCCATCTATAGACGAACTTTCAAACAGAATGCAATCAAAATGTGTCATATTCCGAGGATGAGAACTTGAAAAAGAAGACCCTAAATTTCAATTCACTTCAAGTCTTTTCAGTGCTTGCTTTTGATAAAGCAAAAAATAAATGAAAAATGAATAAATATTTGAGGAAAAAAAGTGTCAGTTGCCTAGTTCATTGTTTCAATACGCATTAGAAGTAAAAAATGCTTTCGTAATTTGAAAATAATTTTTTTTAGTGTAAAACACTTGTTTTTTTCCCCCTCAGACATCTCATATTATTTCCTTTATTTTATTTGTTAAATCTTAATTACTTACAAAGGGTCGTTTTGGTAGTCCGTAATTAAAATAGAGTTTATTTCCCGCGTTTTTCTTGGTGAAATGGCTACGAGCTTTCTAAATCTGTATTATAAAATGTGTTTTAATTAAAGAAGAAATTCATTTAAGTTTCTTAAACAGTGAATTTTTTTTTTTTAAGTGAATTGGAGCAGAACTTTTGTCATTATACTTCAATCGGGATGATGCTGTCGTCAGTCGGAAAAGTGATACCCAATAACTTTCAAATTATTTAAGACAGAAAATGCAATTTTTGGAGTGAGTTCATAACGAGTTATAAAAAAATCTGATAAGGGGCTGTCCATAAATGTCACACTTTTTTCAACATTTTTGACCTCCCTACCCCTGTTTATGACACGCTATTTTTAATAAACATATATTCGTAAAAATGCGTGATGTCACACTTCTTGTTAACCCTCCCTCCCCTTTGCCATAAACTGTCACAATTTCACGAACTCCGCCCTCAACGCTTGACATCATTTGTGGATATCCCCTAACAAAATATTTGTGAATGCTTAAACCTATTTGTATGAGTACGGTGTGGAAGAAAAAAAGGATGAATGAGATTTTACAAGCTAATACAAATGTGATTTATTTCTTTTCTCTCTTGTTATGCGTTTATTGAACTTTTGTTAAAAAGTTGGCGAAGAGATCTTAGTCAATATGTCAAGATACATATGTTGTTAGCATATCCTGCACAGAGAGACAAACTATTACTGTGTTAAAACGTTCGGAAAGTTTTGAGATTATAAGTAAATTAGAAAAATAATCTCAGAAGAAACTTTGAAGAGCTCGCAATCAAGCATAATCTTTTAAAGCATGCAAAATTTGAAGTGGTTTTTAATCATTACGAATGTCCCCCTAATATATATGACTAGATATATCTTACTTCTTTTTCGGGAGAGTTTTAGGCTGTTTTCAATTCTTGTATTAATATTTCAATACAAGAAAGTCGCCCGTCAAGGTATGACGGGTGAAAATTGCTTCCACTTTGACCGAAGCAATTGCCTGTTTGGTGATATTTTGATAGTTAAAATTTTAACCCTAACTCCAGTGGATTAACCCTAAAATCTAGTAGATAGCGTTCATTGTTGACCCTGTTTCGTTTCTCCATATTCCTAAAATGACTGTTAAGTTACCGGATACAGTTCAGCCTTGCCAAAATAAAGCATTTCCCTACATGCTAAACATTACTCAAAAATTTTCTCAAATTATCATGCGGTGGAGGGAGTTGGTGACGTCAGGAGAGTTACTCCATCAGTGAATTCGCTATTATATACATGAGGATATTATAACGCACGCAGAGGAAATATGGGTTTGTACGTAAAAGTACTGAATAAGAAAAAAAGTGAATGCTATGATTTTCAGATCAAAAATTACTATTTAATTAAAAAAAACAAGACAATTTTCATAGTAAAACTTGAACATGAAGCACCAATTGAAACGCAATAACATTGGTAATGCAAAAAAGGAAAAAAACTCCTGATTTTTGAGGTAGCATGATGAAGGGGAAAAAAACCAGACATCTCTATTTGCTTTTCAGAGCATTTTATTCAATTTGGAAACTCTTTGGAGTAAAAGGAAGTCATGTGATGCACACATTAGCTCGTTTTTTAAAAAGATTCCGAGTTAGTTTCCCTCAGTTTACTAACTCTTAGTGAGAAATTTCCTGGGTTTTGCGAGATATGTTACTGGCAGAAATAAGGCCCAATAGCTCTCCATTATTTCCCAGGAAGGTTTGGGATTTTTTTTCACTGTGAACTCGGTTTCAATAAAAAATCAAGATGAACTACACCCAGGAGGAGGGGGGAGAAGGAACACCTGTTGGTCCAGGACCGAGCCTGAAAGGAGCCCAATATTTTTAAAACTAGGCTAAAAATATTGGGGTAATTAATATGAAGGGGGCCCGAAAAAGTCATTTGTGACGAGCCCTAAAATTTCTGTGCACGCCCTTGCTTATACCCAATAAAGACAGAAAAATATAGTTAAACGAGCTGATGTGTGAATCACATGACTTTCTTTTGCTCCAATTTCATGTCAGTTCCCCATTACTAACAATTTTAATGTGATTCAATAGTTTACTCTCTTAATATCACCAACAGTGGTCAAACTGAAACCAGATTTAAAAAAAAAAATCGCCAAATTTGTCGCCAAATTGGCAACAAAACTTGGCGACCGAAAGACTGGCGATATATCGCCAAGTGTCCGCCAAATTATAACACCACTTGAGTTTACGTCGAAATTAACAATGATTTCTCCCCCAAAAAGGGCAAAAGACCCCTTTAGAAAGGTGTCTAGTTGCGTCGCCTCAAAGGGGGAGGTGCACAACTAGAACCCACTTAGAGTCTACGTACCAAATTTTAACTTTCTAGGACATACCGTTCTTGAGTTATGCGACATACATACACATACATACAGCCTGAGTAAAAACTTTAAGGCCAGTATAATTTTCTTTGAAAAAAGGAAAATAAAATTAAACGGATTTTAATATTATTGCATAATTATTTATTAATGTTCATTGGTAAGAAATAACGCAACAGACAGGATTTGTAAAGCATCAATAACCAGAAAAGCAGTGATTTATTCAAAGTTAGCATTTCAGCTTGAGTAAAAACTTTTAAGCCACTAGTATTTTTAAAAATTTGCAAGTACTTATACTGTAATAAATGTCACCTCAGTTAACAAGATTGTGGAAACCCTTCAACTTGCAGTTTTGTGATTAATTTCTTCTTTCAAGTTACTTTGATAGGACTACGATATCGTAAGGTAAAAAGTTAACTGTTCAAGAAAGAGGGCAGCTAGAAGTTTTTTCTTCAACAAGGATAAGTAGTCTTACTATTGCAAAAAAAAAAGTAAGATCGAAGACTGAAGTCAACATTTTTGTTTGATTTAAACACAATTAGGGTAAAAAGAAAACCCGGGAAAACTTAAAGCTTTGTCCTTGCGTCATGGAAGAAGAGTTTTGAAATTATTACATTACCTGAAAAGTACTCAACCAGAAAACTTATTCAGACGATAGGTTTAAATGTTTGCCAAAAACGATATATAATACAATTAGAAGGTGTGGAAATTTTATTAATGCTGCAAAATTGTTTAAACCTCATTTATTGAAAATGCACAATATAAAGCGTTTCAACTTCAGTTTGGAAATCATGACCTGGGATAACCAAAGGATACAAATAATTTTTTCTAACGAAAAGAAGTGGAGTTAGGATGGACCAAACGGACGGAAGTACTATTGGCATAATTTACGAAAAGAAAAAGAAATATTCTTCAAGCGCCAATTAGATGGAGACTCTGTCAGAACTTGAGAGTGCTTTGCTTACAATGGTGTGTGCTCAGTTGCGTTTGTTTCAGGTAGAATAAACTCACAAGCATATCAAAATGTCCTCCCAAGTCATCTTTTACCAAATGCTGAATTTATTGCTGGAGAAAATTGAAAATATCAGCAAAACAATGCATCTATCCATCCGAGTAACAGTGCAAAAAATAGGCTCCAAGTAAACAATGTTGAAACTTTGAAATGACCAACTAAGTCTCCAGATCTTAACCCAATAGAGAACTTATTGGGTGACTTAGCAAGAAGAGTTTATGCAAAGGAGAGACATTTTACTTCATCAATAGAGCTGAAATCTACCATCGAAGATGAATGGTAAAAAATACATTCCGAAATTTGTCTAAAAATATTTTCATTCATGAAAACTTGAAGTAATTTGAAGTATTGACTCCCACACAAGCTTATAAATATTTGAATTTTTGTCCTCATATGCTTTTTCTATGTTGGCCTTAAAGATTTTACTCAGGTTCAAATATTGATCTGTAATAATTTCTGATAATGAAACAGTTACAATTATATTTTTTTGTCTTTTTTACTCGTATTTAAGGTTAATTATTATCACTCACATGACTTTTTGATCCTAAGATTAAGGTGTGTCCAATTTCTCAAAAAAGTGCACTGGTCTTAAAGTTTTTACTCAGACTGTACTTACGTACATACAGACGTCACGAGAAAACTCGTTGTAATTAAGTCGGGAATCATCAAAATCGATATTTTGCATGTCTATACGTTCTTAGGCACTTATCCAGTATCCACATGTGGTCGAGTCGAAAAAAAAAGAAGAAAAAAAAAAAAAAACTCAACATTCATTCGGGGGTGGGTAAAAAGGAAATTAAGGTCGATTTTTTAGTTAAAATTTTTTCGCTAATACAATATTTCCTTTTTTTAAAGGAAGTAAAAAAGGAACAAAAAATCAGGATTGTTGCGCTAAATGGAATACATAAACATGTTTTGCATAACTATTTGCTTCACACTTGTGAACATAACCATGCAAACATTTACAACTTGAGTGTAAATGCTATGCTCGAGTCATCCTCCAGTGAAAAGAAAACACCGACTTACACACATAACAATCGATTTCTCTTCGAGGCATGAACTTCTTGACTTTGTTAAGCACCGTAAAAAATCTTGTTTTATGGGATTCGAGGGAGCAGAGCTTCTCGCTTGGCTCCATTCGTACGACTGTGAGACGCCGCCAAAGGAGACGTATTCTCTACGGGGCAGCAATCGATGGTATGGAGGGGGGGGGGGGTAAGGTCCGTTCTCTGCTTTTAGCTTCTTTTTCTTGTTACGATTTTATTTACTTACAATGCCTTTCTTTGTTTTGAAAAAGATTTGTCAGTGCAAGAATACCAAAAAAAAAGAAAAAAAAAAGTGGAATAAGACTAATCGAACTGTCAAAATTTGTTCAAAATTAATCATTTTGTGAAACGGTGAAAATTTCTTTGTTCAGTATTTTTCTGCTTTTTCTTTTATTTTTCACAAATTTCATATTTGTTGTGCATTTCTTTCTTTATTTTTGTATTGCAGGGGCGTTAAATGGGATATCCGCCAAGGGAGGGGGGAGGGGGCATTGTGCATTTGAGGCAGTGCAAAGGGATGCTAGTAGACATTTTCAAGTTTTCAGTGAAATGCTTTAAAATTTCTGGTACTAGGTAGGCTGTCATTGAAAAGTTATTCTTCTAAATCGTGCTATATAGCAGTACCTACCAGGAATACTAGTACTATATTTTGTCCTAAAACAGAGGATAGGTTCATCTACTTTTGTACTGGTTATTTCCAAACTTTCAATATTGGTACCTACATTAGGGTGGGTCGATTTTGACTTTTTTTTTTTTTGTGGGTCTGTGGTGGGAAAAGTAGTGTATTGGAATCAAATGCTCGCATAAAAATTTTTTTGGAAATCAAAATATATTTAGATCCCCCGCCAGCCCCTTAAAGTTTGGCCAAATATGTAAAAATTGACATTTTTGAAATTTTTTTAAAAAATCTTATGTATAATATTTTTAATCGCCTGTGGTGGGAAAAGTTGTGTATTGACATATAATGTTCATTAAAAAAATTATTTGGTAATTTATACCTTCTGCCAGGTCCCCGAAGTTTCGCTAAATATGTAAAAATTGACTTTTTTTAAAACTTTTTTTTCCATATCTTATGTATTTTTTTTAATCACCTGTGGTGTCAATAGTAAAACCCTTTGTTTGTGAACAAAATAATTATCCCATATCATATTACATATACCACCCCTGCCGGGAATCTGAAATTGCGCGTTTTGCCTTTTTTCTTTGCTCCTTCTGCTTAGTTTTAACTGTCAAAGAGACAGATGGTGTGATTCCTCCGAATGTTTATTCTTCTTCTTCTCTGTAATATAATGTAACTATTTAAAACCCCCACCCCCCAGTCTGACAAATCGGCCTGTTCTTGACACTTAGCGAAGCATATATGAACCAAATAGAAATCGTAACGAAAAACTCAGAGCAGAAGAATTGGTACAGCGAGTGAAGTGTTATCAAGTATATTAGACTATTTAAAAACAACCCAAGTATCTGCTGTGGATTTAATTGCAGTAGGATCAGATGGAACAGCAGTCAATACTCATGTGTAAGGTAGTGTAATAAGACTGTTTGAGCTGCATTTAAAATGGCCCATGCAGTGGCTCATATGTCAATTGCACGACAGAGCTACCTTTACGCTATCTGTTACTGCATCTTGATGGAAGCACTACAGATCCTTTTACATATAATGGTCTTATAAGGAAGCTTCTTGGCACATGTAAGCAGCTACCAATTGTCAACTTTAAAAAAATCGCTTTTGATTTGTCAACAGTTGATACGGACGGACTTGGCACTGACCAAAAATACTTGTATCAAATATGTCAAGCAGTTCAGGAAATTGTTCAACATCACTGTCCACCAAATCACCAGGAAAGCTATCTCATGATAGGTGGCTTACAACAGCAAACAGAGTACTTCGTTTGTATATTGGTACAAAAGAGTCATCGCTGAAAATAGGGACTATTGTAGAATACATTATAAAAGTGTATGCAAAAGTTTGCTTTTTGATTAAAACTAAGCCTTCATGCACAGCCGGTCCACAGCATCTTTAGGAAATTATCCACTACTCAAGATATCTTAGCGATGATCTGAAATCAGTAGTTGACCCTGTTATATAAAGAAATGGTTTTTTTGGTCATCCAGAAAACCTGCTGATAGCCATTATCAACGGCACGCGATCCTCAGTAAGGAAATTAGATTTCAGAACAATCCTGAAGGCCCGAACTCTTACTAATGAAATTGCTCGTGATTTTGTCATTTCACCTCTAAATATTCAAGCAAAAGACGATACAGAATTGATAAATTGGCAAAATTGTGTCCTTACAGACCCTCCACTCACCAAACATATACCCAATGCGGAACTTGAGAAAGTAGCTGAAACGGGTGACGTTATTGAAAGTGAGTTGTGGAATTTACCATGTCATACACAAGCGGTAGAAAGAGCAGTTAGGTTGGTGACAGAAGCATCTTTATCTGTTTGTGGAACAACACGCCATGATGGCTTTATACGTACAACATTGGCTTCCCGAAAATTAACGCTAAAATTTGAGAACAAAGCAATGTATAATGTGTAAAACTTCTTTATTACAGAAAACTCCGAGGTGAATTCTTAGTCATTTTTCCCTAATACTTCGGGAGAATGAGCGAAGAGCTGCTGTAAAACTGCGACGACGGACTTCTGGTACTTTAATCTTTTATACCTATGTTTTAATCCTAAAGAATTCTATAGTGTTATTATAGAAAAATAAAGTATAAAAAATGCTTAAATTTAAAAAAAAAGTGTTGGATAAAATTTTTGCTTTAAAACGTCAAGATTTTAAAAATTATGAAAATATTCCAAATTTCACCTATTGAGCGGAGCTTGAATATTATTATTATTATTACTTATGAGTGAAGAATCTTACTAGGCAATCATTTTCACTACGGGTGATTAAAAAAATCAAACATGAGAAATTTAAAAAATGACAAATAAATGTCAATTTTTCCAATTTCAAGGGACTGGTGAGGGATCTAAATATACTTTGATTAGCAAAAAAAATCATATGTGCATTAGATGTCAATACACAACTTTTCCCACCACAGGCGATTAAAAATATTATACATAAGATTTTTAAAAAAAAATTTAAAAATGTCAATTTTTACATATTTGGCCGAACTTTAAGGGGCTGGCGGGGGATCTAAATATATTTTGATTTCCAAAAAAATTTTTATGCAAGCATTTGATGCCAATACACAACTTTTCCGACCACAGGCGTTTTCGATTTCAAAAAAAAAGTCAAAATCGACCCACCCTAACCTACATCCCTTTGTTTCTCACCGCTTCAGTCAACTTTAGGGGAGCAATATGAAGGATTTTTTTTTGGGGGGGGGGGGAAGGGGGATCTCGCGAGCCTAATTTCTACTTGGGCAGTTTTAATGTTATTACGATGTTTTGAATCAAAAACATTTTTTTAGAAATCTTTTTTTCGAATCTCCCCTATTTTTTTAAACTGATATTCCAGCTAGTATTTTAATGTATTTATCTTACTATAATAAATACCTTGAAACGATCATCTTAGAGAATCTTCGGTTTCTTCTTAAAATGAGCGAATGCTCTTAAAGATCGACATTTAGGGTTAGATTACACTGCAGAAGGAGGGTTTCGCCGACTCCAAGTAATAATGGATATAGAAAAGTACTTCTCCCGGGAGTGCCTCAGTCGTAAGTATTGCGTACCTAATGGGATTTCTCATCAGGCAAAGAGCACCCAAAGATTGAGTTCGTAATTGGGCAGCCGAAGGACTTTGGGGAAAAGTACCGTTTCTAGGCCATCTTAGACATAAAAGAGTAAGTTTCTGAGGTTCAAGAGATCGGAAGTGCGCTATTTTCGGGCGAGATTTATGATGGAAATTTGTGTTTTTTTACGGACATTACGATACAAATTTTCTTTTGAGTTTTTTTCTTTACATGGCTTACAAAAGGCTTTGAGTGTCATTTTTAAATGAAACAGGCATTTGTCATATCATTTTGCAACATTCATTTGCACAGATGTGACAATTTTATGCATTAACAGTGGAAACCCCATTTTACGTTTCTCAAGGGAGTGTGTTATAAAACGTAAAATGCGGGAAAAACGTTAAGTACTGGAAATACAGTAGACCCTAGTTTTACGCGGATTTATTTTATGCGGTTTAGATTATATGCAGTTTAAGATTTGACACTTTTTTTTATTTTACGCGGATGAGTTTCGGTTTTACGCGGATGTGGTAATGCAAACAGATAACATTTTCCCCTCTTTCAAAATCCAAACTCCTAAAGATTGCAGATTGCACGTAATAAACTGCATTTTGTCGTGCTAATAATTGAGCTTGGGCCACTGGAGACATTTTATGCATATTCCAGAGCTCTTTCCAGAAGTAAAGTTATTAAACTTACACAGTTCAGAACTCACTGGAAGAAGAGCTTTTGGGAGTGACAAAGGAGGCCTTTACCAACGCGACACCGGCATCTGTGACACGCAACCAAAAACGTTCACATTGAAAAGTTTGAGCAATTCCTAGACAATAGAAATGATCTTTCTGATTTGTTAGTAAATGTAGATTCGATCATGGAAATGACGCAAGTGATCATGGATGCTTTAATGCTCTGCAAAGATTGCAAAGAAAAATTCTTAATGACTGCCAATGACTATTATAGCCCGCTCCTCTGTATAAACAGAACACGAAATTAATTTATGTTTTCTTTATGCATGTTGCGCATAAAAATCGATGTAAGTAAACATTAAACTTATTATACAATTAGTCATTACTAGAATGAAGTATCTTTTTGTCTACGGAACCTAATCCCTACTTCAACACTACTATTAGGTTTCAATTTACGCGGCATTTCCGAGGAAAGTAACCCCCGCGTAAAACGAGGGTCTACTGTACAGCAAAACTGATGATGGGATCCAATGTAAAAACGTTAAATGCTGGAAAACGTAGATTCGGGGCACGTAAAATCGGGTTTTACCGTATTTACACTTTATTTATGAAATTTTAAACTTTGTCTTGTATTTCCTATGAACTTCTTGGTTCTATCTTATTGATGGACAGAAGAAGATCAGATCGAATTAATCATATTAGAAATGTAATCAGAGCAAACAATTTTTAAACTTAATTATCCCGAGCTAGCTTGATCATGCATCATTTATCAAAAATGCTGATATGTAGTTAATTATCACAAGATAATTTGTGTGCGAGCGGTCATCCAATAATACGCAGTTCTTTTTTAATTCACCCAGAATCAAGTCATAGTTTTTCTAAAACGGTTTTTATGCTTTAATTCGTCAGTTTTTTCCCTGATATATTTGCCTTGCTAAAACCCACCCGGTTCATTTCACAGAAGCGAAATTTACGAATAACTTAGCATTGTGGGAAGACGATAAGATTGTACGGGACATGTTATAAAACCCTCAGAATTCAGTACTTCATGTAGAAGGAATGGGAGGCCGACGCATCCGCCATGTTGGAGCAAGCGGGAGTAAGCGTATTTTTTTGCACAACAGGGAAATACAGAATAAAAGACATTCCGTAAAAAACTGCAACATCTTAGCAAGACTACAGAGCATTTATAACGTAATGTAGTAAAGTCGTGAGAAATAAATCGATATTAACCTCACACAAGCGAGCTCCATTTCCAGGCTGCCAGTCACTTCGTCGAGTATTAGTTATCCATTTCTTTTTTCTTTCTGTATCTGCTGGAAATTTGAAGAGCTGAAATCCTTTCTTGGAGCTGTTTGGAGCATAATTAACAGCCGAACAACCACCCATTTGACCCAATTTAACGTATGCTAAAGAAATGTAAACATCAGCCGCAATGTTATCGCTGCGAAGCCCTGGATCAAGTTTGCTCCAAAATGGCGGATGCGTCGGCTCCTTCACTATAGGAGTCTTAGCCTGGACTAAATAAAACAGCTTTGAAAATGACATCATTTGAAGTTAAACGTAAAACATTGGTTCAATTATCATTCTTTCAAATGGTCATTTTTAACACATTACTACTAGGGTCTAACTTGCTTATAAGAAGCACGTAGGAACTATTCACTCGTTTTTTCGATCATTCGTAAAAAAACGCGTTTTGGTGAAAATAATTATAAATATTCTAACATAAATGTTTTATTTGTGTTTTTTTCCTTTTCTGTACAGTACTTTAAAATTTGATTAGTTTACTTTGAACTGTCTTGTCTTTTTCTTGTATAATTCTTTTTTGGAGAACACCCATGGCCTAAAAAACATCCTTATTGGTACCCATGGCTTTGAAAAAAAGTTTGAAATTTTTCTGTGCACTCAAAAAACATTGAGTACTGAGTGGGCTGGAATGGTTTCAGAGCGAAATTCTTTATATTTTTCGTTATCATCGTCGCTTAAACTATTTTTTTCATCTGTTTTAGCTTGAGTTTCATCTACAGTACCCTCGGGAGTAAGCTATGGAGTGTCAGATATGGTGTAAACAAATACAGTCGGACCTCCATATATCAAACTTCCACATATCAAAATTTTCTATGTATCGAAATCCCAGCAAATTTCTAAGTTCATTACATAGAAAAATTGTTTCTATCTATCGAAAAAGTCTCTATATATCAAAATTTTTTTCGAGACATTCGTAGGTTTTTTTTCCACTTTAGACTGTTTGTCTCATGAAAAATGAAGGTTAGCGGAGAAAATTATGATCACTAAAGGTTGCTACGAAACTCATAAGGAATAGGGGGTTCAGGGGTGTGTAGATAGGGTCGTTGTTCCCTTCTGGAGTTCTTAGATTCCCTCAAGTTTATTTCAAATCTTAGTTGCAACCAGTAACACTAAAATCAGTTTCAAGTTATCCCTTTTGTCTGTTGATTATCATTCCTAGTATTTTTAGCTTCAGTAAAAATCACTCAAGTTAAGTAGATTGATTTTTTACTGTTCTCTCAATTACATTGTTAACACGAAAATCCCCTAATGTGGCTGTTCAAGTTGAATTTCCGAAGAATGAAGGTATATGAAGGAGCAAAAATGTAATTTCTGTTAAATTTTTCATTATTAACTTTCATTTAATCCGATGCTCGTTTAAATTAGAAGTTGGGTTTCATGCACGAAAATTAGTTTAAATTTTAATGTTTTAAGAGATTTTTATGATAAAATAAGATTGTTTCTATATATCGAAATTTCTATATATCGATTTTTTTTCCGGCAATTTGCTACTTCAATATATGGAGGTCCGACGACATGACTTTCAATTGCTGTTCTGCTTGGCAAAATAAAGTAATAATAATTTAAAAACAAAAACGCTGCCATCACTTGATATGGAAATTTATTTCTAATTACTTACTTTTGGTTGACTTTGGAACGTTAAAGGAATATTTCAAAGAAAATATTTGCTCATTTGGAGGGTGGAAGTCAATAAAAACTGCATGAATCATAAAAATATGTCTCACTTTGACCAGGGTTTTTTTTTCCGTTAAAAGTGAGCTATGCTAAGACTTAACATAGTACCAATCAAGTATTTCTCATTTCTTTCTTAAATTAGGGATCGTAAAAAGAAAGATTGAAAGTATTTCCAAACTAATTTCTGGTACGAAGCGCTTTTCTGTGAACACCATACATAATAAATAAAACATATAAAACTTTTAAATTTGTAACAATAAACATTTGTATTTTTTAGGCTGCATAAAATATGACGACGCGTCAAGAGCCAAGGGTGAGTAGTAATGACGTCACTTCTGTACAATCACTGTCATTGTATTGTTACAACACTCTTCAAAATTACGAAGGAAAAAAGACCCAATACCAGTATGAAAATTAAGAATAAATTGCTAATTTTAGATATTCTTCTCATTAAAATACCCCCCCCCCTCATTACAAAAAGGCTTCATAGTACACTTAATTGATTTTACTGATTTTAGTTTAAAGCTTATTCATACCCTTTGAGGTTTTTATGTTACCTAAGACACGCAAGGGAGGGAGGTGGAGAAGCATTTCTTTTTTTGGGTAAGAGGTTGTTTTCTTCAGCTCCTTGTTGTTTCACAAAGTCATGCATTTTTCTTTAATTAAAAATGTCTTATCTTGAAAGAAAATTGGAAATGCTTTGTTGGCTGAACAAAAGACCTAATTAATGAAACAATTAAGCTTACTTTATTCAGCCCAATTACTGTACCCCATTCAAGAAAAATTGTTCTACCGATAATGAAAATTTCGTTTGTCTTTTTTAATTTAATTTTAAATCTAAGGGTTTTTTTTCCGAATTAGTATCGATACATAGTATTCGTAAGAGTAAAAAGTGATCAAAACTCTATAAGGTTGTTTCATTTAACTATGTAACATTGCGTTAATTTAACTTTTTGTTACAATAATCTTTGTTAATATCAAAATAATAAGTGATTTCTGTTTAAAAAAAATTGTACCATAAAGAGACACGACAGAGAAGTGAAACTTAAATTTTCCTTTTTTTTCTTCACATTTTGAACTGCACCCGCACGTTACTTCACCTGCTCGTTTTCTCTCACTCCACGCTCTTGTTCTTTCTGCGCCTGACTTAGGCATATTCACAACAAGATTGTGTATTTTAACGAAGAAAATAGTTTAGTAAACAACGGGAAAACTAACCAATACTCGAAAGTCGGTTTTAAATTATAGACAAAAACAATGAACAATGTTAGTAGTTATAAATCTAATTTTGTTAATAAAAGTTAACAAACTAATATCAATAATAAACTAATGTCTCCTTCTTCAACCAGTCAAACCCGGTTAAGCACCTTTAGCCATACATAGTATTTTCAAATCAGTATGTTTTGTCACCTTTATGATGTTGTCATTTTTTGTTTCATTCGATTTTCAGTTTCTTTTGAAGACAGCATAAGAATTCTAAAAAGAATAATTGTAATAATATGCTGAGTATAAGTATCTTTACTAATAATAATGCTCAAAGTCTCTCTGTCTGGATGTCTGTAGGATGTCTGTGACGCGCATGGCGCCTAGACCGTGCGGCCGATTTTCATGAAATTGGTACAAAGTTAGTTTGTAGCATGGGGGTGTGCACCTCGAAGCGATTTTGTTCTTTTTCCATTTCAATTTTAAGAACACTTTCCGAAGCAAAATTATCATAAGATGGACAAGTAAATTACGAAATTATCAGCGAGAAATTCGTAATCCATTATTTGTAAATATACAGGCGAACCGAATGACCTTTTAATTTTCAACTACGGACAAAGCCTTGCGGGTACCACTAGTATGTCTATAAGTTCCCGGAATTGAATGTTTTGAGAAATATCAATTTTTTCAATCTTACATCTTGGGAGTCCGTGAAATAAGTGTGTGCGTAATGGAGGTCCGCAGTCAGTAAAGTCTGAGAAATGCTGCTTTAGTTCTTCAGTAAATCTGCACGTTTTGCCTTAAATACTGTTACAAATCCTGTAAATAGAAATTATTGTAGTAACGTAACCTGTAAATAGTTTCCCGTAATGAATATACAACCCCTTTTCATTCCGCAAAAGTATACGACCCCCTATTTCCTTTTCTTTTCATTGATAAAATTTGATAACGGTCTACGCATTTCGGGAAGCCGAAAGAATGTTGTGGAATATTTGAGAGATTTCTTTCGATGTTTATAAAGGCGTCCCACGTGATAAACAGTTTAGTTTCGATTGAGATTTCGGACTGAGAGTGTGTATTAGCTCTGTTTATAGCGAAGCATTTCGCTGTGTTGTTTTCGTATTTGGAAGTAAATACGTGTGTAAACGTTGAGTTTACGGTGTTGTGTGATAGTTGCTTAATTGCTGATGAATAATTTAGCAGTTGTTGACGATCTTTCCTGTACATAGTGTAAATAAATTTCCTGTGTTTTTATCAAGAACTGTGTCTTCATTTCAAGAAAGTGGAAGTCGCACCGAATCCGTTACAATTTGGCGCCCAACGTGGGGCCTGTTCTGGACTTTCTTGGAGTAAGTGTGACTTTGGACATTTTTTTCATAAAGACTGTTTGAATTTATAGACTTTGTTTTTATGGTGATTACTCGCGCAATGGATGATCAATTAAAACAACTTCTGGCAGCAATTAATGCTGTGAAAAGTGACTTGACCGAAAGTTTGGCGGCTAATCAAGAACAATTAAAAAATGATATGGCGGCTAATCAAGACCAATTAAAAAATGAATTGAGTGCAAATCAAGTACAATTGAAAAACGAATTGGCGACTAACCAAGAACAATTGAAAAATGAATTGGCGACTAACCAAGAACAGTTAAATAGTGATTTAACTGCTAAAATTACTACAAGTCAAGATGAAATAAAAGGTGACCTAACGTCGATGAAAACCATGATGGAGAATCAACTAACCGCAATGGGAGATAAAGTTGATGCTCTGGAAGAAAAATTTGATACTGTGGAAGAGCGTATCGCCAATGTGGAAAATAAGTTGGAAGAAGAAGACAAGAAATTTACTTCATTTAAGGAAGAAAGAATTAAAGACATGGAAAGGAGATTGGCGACCGCGGAAAGCAGCTCTGTACAGTTTTGCGCTCCCACATCTGTTGCTCGACCGTCCATTAAACTGGCCACATTTGATGGGAAAAGTTCGTGGCAGGTGTACAAGACCCAATTCATGATAGTGGCGGAAGCGAACGGATGGGACTCTGCTACCAAGGCCTGCCATCTTGCAGCATCCCTGAGAGGTGACGCAGCGGACATTCTTCAGACCCTTCCGGACAGCCAGCGCCTGGATTTCGCCGCCCTCACATCTGCGTTGGAGCTTCGCTTCGGTGAGAAGTGCCAGAAAGATTTCAGCCGACTCCAGTTGAAGTCCCGTTTCCAGAAAACCGGGGAAACCCTGCAAGAGCTAGCGGCGGACGTCGAGAAACTGTCTCATCTTGCTTTTTGCGACTGTCCTGCGGATGTTCGAGACAACCTGGCACTCAACTACTACATCGACGGGGTTCGAGATCCGGAAATCCAGAAAGCTCTACGGATGGCGGATGTCAAAGACCTGAATTCTGCTGTTGTGTATGCGATGAGATACGAGGCCGCCCAAGAAGCAACCCGTGTGGATCGCCATCTAATCCGGACTCAGGAAGCTGATGAGTCTGATTCCAGGTCGTCCCACCTCGCTGAACTTGAGAGACAACTCGGTGACTTGGCAAGACATCTGAGCAGCATAACAGCCCAAAAGAAACAAGAGCAGAAGTGCTGGAAATGCGGTGGTGAAGGACACCTGCGAAGGAGTTGTCCGGCTCGCCAAGCTACGCGAGGGAAAGAGATCACCTCCACCAGAGCTCTGCAGATTTCCTCTACTAGTAGTGGCAGTGATGGACTTTTCATTTACGCACATGTAAATGGGAATCCTTGCAAACTGATTGTCGACACTGGAGCCAATGTGACAATCGTTAGGACAGATGTGGCTCGTGAATTTGGATTGAAACTGTTGTGGACATCGCCACGCGTAAGTCTCCAGACTGTGACAGGTGACAAAATTGAGATTGAGGGTAAAGTGGAGTTGGAAATAGTTTTTGGGAATGCCACCTACCATCTTACGGCATTCGTTGCTGATATCACGGACCCCTTCATTCTCGGATTGGACTTTTTAAGAAGTATGACTTCAATCTCGACTTCAAGACTAATGAGCTGCACTCGATGAGAGAAGATATAGCCGTTTAACCCGCAGAAAGTGATGTAAAATCCGCTCATCAAATAATAGCCCAAACAGATTTATCGATTCCCTGAAGGTCAGAATCATTAATACCTGGCTCCATTGATGAAAGCAATAGTTTTCGATTTGGACTCATTGAATACCCCAACCTAAACAATAATCTAAAAGGAGTGCTGGTAGCATCTACGCTTGTCGACCTTTCTAAGGATGTAATTCCTGTGAGAGTCGCCAACGTGAGTGAAAGGCCAAGGAATATCCGAAAAGGTGAAGTGTTGGCAACTTGTACTCCAGTAAACTGCATCATTAGAAGAATCAATTCCCCCGGGACTGTGTCTTCCGAGTCCTTGACATCGAAGTTAATTGGGAGTGCGCCGTTATCGAAAGATCAAAGAACTGCTGCGGAACACTTGGTGGACGACTTCAAGCATCTGTTTTCCTCTACATCGGAGGATGTTGGCCGTACGAATTTAACGCAGCATAGGATTTACACTGGAGAACACCCCCCTATTAAACAGCATCCAAGACGACTACCGTTCGCTAAGAAGGAAGAGGTTGAAACCCTCCTGAAAGAGATGAAGGAGAAAGATGTAATCGAACCGTCATCCAGTTCTTGGGCCTCTCCCATCGTCTTGGTCCGAAAGAAAGATGGCTCCACCAGATTTTGTGTCGATTACCGACGGCTGAATGAAATCACCAAGAAAGACAGTTACCCTCTTCCACGGATAGACGACACCTTGGACACTCTTTCCGGACACAAGTGGTTTTCGACTTTGGACTTGAAGAGCGACTACTGGCAGGTTGAGATACACCCTGATGACCGAGAGAAGACAGCGTTTACAACTGGACAAGGCTTATGGCAGTTTAAAGTGATGCCCTTCGGCCTCTGCAATGCACCAGCTACGTTCGAGCGTCTTATGGAGACAGTGTTAAGAGGGCTCTCTTACGAATCCTGTCTGGTCTACTTAGACAATATCATCATCGTGGGACGCAGCTTCGAAGAACATCTGGCAAATCTTAGGAAGGTGCTGCAAAAGCTTAAGGAAGCCAATCTGAAGTTAAGTCCGTCCAAATGTAATTTGTTCCGCCGGGAAGTGAACTATCTTGGTCACATCATCTCTTCTGAGGGTGTGCAAACCGATCCAGAGAAGGTATCTGCGGTCAAGAGTTGGAGTCGTCCCGAAAACATCCATCAGCTGCGAAGTTTCCTGGGGCTCTGCACGTACTATAGGAAGTTTGTGAAGGGTTTTTCCAACATTGCACGACCTTTGCATAAGCTGACGGAGAGCAAGCAAAAGTTTGAATGGTCCAAAGAATGCGAAGATGCATTTCTACGACTGAAGGAGGCTTTAACATCAACGCCTATCCTCGCCTATCCTCAGCCTGAAAAACCCTTCATCCTGGACACTGATGCGAGCAACGAGGGCATCGGAGCTGTTTTATCCCAAGAAATTGACGGAAATGAACATGTCATCGCTTACTGGAGCAAATGCTTATCAAAGTCGGAGCGAAATTACTGCGTCACCAGAAAGGAGTTACTGGCCATAGTGAAAGCTGTAGAACACTTCCATCATTTCCTCTACGGCCGAAAATTTCTGCTTCGGACAGATCATGCCTCATTAACTTGGCTTTTGAACTTCAAAAATCCGGAAGGCCAGATAGCCAGATGGATACAGCGGCTCCAGGAATATGACATGGAGATCAAGCATCGAAAAGGGTTATCTCACGGTAATGCTGACGCTTTATCAAGAAGACCCTGTCCTGAGAACTGCCACTATTGTTCCCGAATCGAGAAACAGTATGGAACGACTAGCCCTACTGCCTATCAGGTGACAGTGACTTCAACATCATCAGAACCTGATCCATGGAGTGACGACCAAGTTCGAAAAGATCAACTTGAAGACCCCGACATAAAACCAATTTTGGAATTCATGGAAAGGGACAGTCGGCGACCTAGCTGGCAGGACGTTTCCATCTTCAGTCCTGCAACAAAAAGATACTGGGCTTTATGGAACTCGCTCCATTTACGGAACGGCGTGCTATACCGAAAATGGGAATCTGACGACGGCAAAACATCTAGGTGGCAGTTACTACTTCCCCGATCAAGGATTTCAGATGTTCTGAAAGAAATACATAGTAGTGCGACTGGAGCACATTTTGGTGTCTTGAAAACCCTCAATAAAGTTCGGGAGCGCTTCTTCTGGAGCAAGGCGAAGGATGACGTGGAGAAGTGGTGTCATTCTTGTGACGCCTGTGCTGCTCGTAAAGGACCGAAGAAGAGAAGCAGTGGGAAGCTACATCTGTACAACGTTGGAGCTCCTTTCGAACGAATTGGGATCGACATCCTGGGTCCTCTACCAAGAACTGCTGATGGGAACAAATACATTCTTGTTTCCATCGACTACTTCACCAAATGGCCGGAAGCATATCCCATTCCAGATCAAGAGGCTACCACCGTAGCAGAGACTCTAGTCCAACATTGGATCTCGAGATATGGAACACCTTTGCAGATTCATTCCGATCAAGGGAGGAATTTCATCTCTGCTGTGTTTAAGGGCCTATGTCAAATTTTCAGAATTGAGAAAACTAGGACAACACCACTACACCCACAATCGGACGGCATGGTGGAGAGATTTAACCGCACAATCCTGAATAATCTCTCGCTTATGGTATCCAGAAATCAACAGGATTGGGACAAGAAGCTACCTTTGTTCCTGCTGGCCTACCGCAGTGCTGTCCACGAGACTACCGGATATGCCCCATCTCAGATGCTTTTCGGACGAGAGCTTCGGCTACCTTGTGATCTCGTCTTCGGTCGTCCTCCGGATGCGCCTGCATCGCCTGAGGAGTACATCCAGGATCTCCAGGCCCGGTTGGAAGACGTTCATAACTTCGCACGAGAGCGAATCAACATCGCGGCGGAGAAGATGAAGACCCGATACGACACAAGGTCTACTGGACATGAATTCAACGAAGGCGACAAGGTTTGGTTATGGAATCCCATCCGACGGAAAGGTCTGTCACCCAAATTGCAGTCGCATTGGGATGGACCCTACAAAGTCCTTAACCGACTAAATGACGTCGTAGTGAGGATCCAAAAATCACCTAATGCAAAACCTAGGGTTGTACATTATGATCGGTTAGCCCCATACTATGGCCATAGTTCATGAGTATTACGTAAACAACCATGGTTGATAACATAAAAGTTGTAGATAATTTTTGCTTTTAATGTTTAGTAATATTTCTTGTTATTATTGTGTTTCTTATGCATTATTGGTTATTATTTAATGTGTGTATTTGTGAACTTGTGATAGAAGTTTGGCACCCTTTCTGGGGATTGTACTGCCCGGGACGTGCAGTCCTTAGGAAGGGGGCAATGTTACAAATCCTGTAAATAGAAATTATTGTAGTAACGTAACCTGTAAATAGTTTCCCGTAATGAATATACAACCCCTTTTCATTCCGCTAAAGTATACGACCCCCTATTACCTTTTCTTTTCATTGATAAAATTTGATAACGGTCTACGCATTTCGGGAAGCCGAAAGAATGTTGTGGAATATTTGAGAGATTTCTTTCGATGTTTATAAAGGCGTCCCACGTGATAAACAGTTTAGTTTCGATTGAGATTTCGGACTGAGAGTGTGTATTAGCTCTGTTTATAGCGAAGCATTTCGTTGTGTTGTTTTCGTATTTGGAAGTAAATACGTGTGTAAACGTTGCGTTTACGGTGTTGTGTGATAGTTGCTTAATTGCTGATGAATAATTTAGCAGTTGTTGACGATCTTTCCTGTACATAGTGTAAATAAATTTCCTGTGTTTTTATCAAGAACTGTGTCTTCATTTCAAGAAAGTGGAAGTCGCACCGAATCCGTTACAATACATTTCTGATCATCCTTTGATTGTGAGTTCTCAGTACTTCACTTTGCGTAACTTTTTTGACTTCAACTTTTGGATTTCACATGTAGGAATAAGATAGATCCGTCATTAGAGGGCTCAATTTTTTAAAGACAATAGAACATCAATATTTTTTGAACTAAATTAAATCTTTGTTGTGCAATTGGGTTGTTTCCGTTCCATGCTCTTTTTTCCAAAAGGGCATGCTTAAAAATATAAGATTTGACCATTTTTTAAAAAATAATTTGACATTTAATATTTTTTAACAATTATTTTAATCGGTGCGCAGATTGAAATTTATTTTTTACGCTTCTGCACATGACATCACATGTGATGAAATGCCATTCACTGATGCCATTATCGCAAATTATGTCCTGGCAAGGCGATGGACAGCAAAGCGTAAACATTTAGCGCGTCAATGGAGTAGCGTGTCAAAGTAAGGCCCCTATATATACGAGCCGACACATCAGCTTAAGATTAGCCTTTTTGGATCGTAGCGCATGTTTGAGTGGTTGTCTTTTGCTGACGAGTTATCGCGTTTGGTGATTGTTCACTGTAAGCAATTATTAACGGCACGTGAATTGTTATAAAATAAAATATTATTTTCGTTAAATTCAGCGAAATCTGAAACTTGGATGGGGTAACCCTAGCAGCGCAACAATGAAAAATCCGATCCAAAATGGCTAAACTTAAGCTGATGCGCCGGCCTATCTATATAGCGGCTCTGTGTCAAAGTAGTTAAATAAAAAACAACTATTGTAAAAATAAAAGTTTTTTCTAGCTCCATGTTATTATTATTATTATTATTTTTTTGCTTATTCTATCTATTTCAGTGACTAAGAGTAGTACTTTTGACTTAAGAAAACAATTCCTTTATAAGTAAAATAAGTACACAGTTTATTTAAGTTAAATATTAAAGCATAGTAATATGGTACATTCTGTACCTCAGAGACAGAACGACGCGACGTAAGTCACATTATGATAATTTTACAGCAGAGAGGAATTTTTATTTCTGGCGCATGCAAAGGATGGGACTCTCACTCTTTTTTAAGTTTGGTAAAAAATTGAAAAGGATTTTTAAAAAGAATTTCCTTCACATGCCTCGATGCAGAATAGGCTTATACATACAATGCACTAATAAACCAAAAATCCCAATTTTTGGACTTACGTCACTCTGGCTTTGTGGTACAGAAGTTTAAGTTACGTTTTATAAAAAACTAGTGGTACTCGCACGGCTTTGCCCGTAATAGAAAAATTAAAAGAACTTTTGGTTCGCATGTATATTTACAAATAATGTATGGTGAATTTTCTCGCCAATTGGCTTGTACCCATTGTACGGTTCCACATTATGATAATTTCGTATCTCGCCAATTGGCTTGTGCCCATGTTACTGTTCGACGTTACGATAGTTTCGTAACTTACTCGTCCATCTTATGATAATTTTGTTCTTAAAATTGAAATAGAAAAAGAACCACATCGAATTTTCGAAAAATCGCTTCGAGGTGCACACCCCATGCTACAAACTAACTTTGTGCCAGATTTCATGAAAATCGGCCGAACGGTCTAAGAGATCCTGACACAGAGATCCGGACAGAGAGACTTTCAGCTTTATTATTAGTAAAGAATACTATACTTTTATACATCTAGGATGAGACGTTAGTTCGCATTTATGAATTTTAAAACAAATCTATTGAAGGATAGATTTTTCTGAAACAATGCATTAATCGCTCGACTACTTTTGAGTGTGCACCGAGCAGATTATTAAGACTGCAAAACAGTAAACGCTTAGTTCATGTATTGCTGTTTTTGAGAAAAAAAAAAAACAAACAAACAAACAAACAATGCATTTAGGAAGTATGGTTCCATCTCTCAAAATCCATTTTAAAATAGTTAAATTGCTTCTCTTATCTTCGAAGAAGCGTCTTTAAAGAAGTCGCTACCGTCGATAATAGTGAGAGGAAAAATGATTTATGATTCTTTTCGGTACCAGAAGTCTATGAGATAAAAAATATAGGGCATACATTTTAGCCCAAAACTTTCACCTGCCTTATCATCTAATATTTCAGCTTCTTTTTCTCACATAGGAAGCTGCTTGCCTCTTGCTTAGCTTTTGTCGATATATAAGGGCAATGAACTGCAGCTTCGTGCCAATAGTGCATTCAGAACAAATTTGAATGATTCAGTAGCATTTGTATTGGATTAACATTTGTTTCCATTTGTTTTGTATTGAAGTGCGCTCTCGGTTTATGAATGTTGAAATGAATGTTACGCTCATTACGAAATGTTTCTTCTATTTTTTTTTTCGTATGAATAATCTGTTCTTTGGAACTATCTACGCTCTCTATCCTTCCCCGAACGGAATTCACCAAAATCTAATTATCGTGTCACGTAATGACCTTTGTTTCGTTGAGTCGAAAGTGCTCGATTGCTCGAGTGCTCGAAAGTAACACTCGATTGCTCTTTTGTATTTATTTGTTATGCTAAGAAAATAAATAAATAAATAAAATAAAAATAAAGAAATAAAATAAAAATAAATGAATAAATCGAGAAAATAAAACAAAAATGAATCCTCATATAAATAATATCCCGCGAGTGATCGAGTAATCCGCGTGCTTCAACAATGAAACTCGCACCACGGCATGATAATTTGATAATTTGTTTTAGTAGTGTTTAACATGCAGGGAAAGGCTTTATTGTAACAAGGCTGAACTCGATCCGGCAACTTAACAGTTTTACTGGTAAGACTGTGTCATTTCATGGGAATGAAGAAACGAAAAAGGGGTCAACAATGAATGCTATCTACTGGAGTTTAGCGTTCATCCACTGGAGTTAGGGTTACAATTTCAACTATCAAATATCACTAAACAGGCAATGGTTTCGTTCAAATGTAGAAGCAATTTTCACCCGTCATACCTTTCTAGTAAATAAAATAATAAAAAAACTAAAAAAACTAAATAAAATGGAAATAAATAAATAAATATATAAAAATGAATAACAAAGAAAATATGTAAAAAATAATAAAACAAAACAAAAAATAAATAAAATAAATAAAATCATTACACTTGATGCCGAATTTTCTTTCGATGTAATTCTAGTTTATTTTCAGACTAAAGCATAAGCTTTAAAAAAAAAAAAAAATGCTACCTTTTGCCTTTGAGCCACCCATCAGCAGTTCCCGATGAAATTTAGATGAACTCGTACTTCGCCTTGGTTCGAAAAAGTGAAAAATGTTCTCCAAAGAGCTAAATATGGAGAAGGTCAAGCGGAACAGATGAGTTAGGAGCTGAGAGTTCCCCTGCCCTAAAGAGCGTAGCTGCTTTGTCGCGGTCACAGTGATATCCAATTGCACCACGAAATCCACATCAAAAAATTGCGAGAGCTCCTCAAACGAAATGAGTGGTAGCAGCTGATTGTACAAATATATCGAAGTGGGACACTTAGATGCGCATAAAAAATCCTCTCCAACGAGAGCAAGAGAGATGAAACAACAGTTTGAAGAACGAGTTTTTTCTTCTTCATTTTATTGACTTGGATATTTTTTTCTTTTCTCGAGTTGCAGTTGTTCTTCTTTTTTTTGTAATGAATTCTCATTTTAAATGAATTTGCAGGGGCGTTCGTCTAGCAATCATCTCTAAGCAATTTTTCAAAGCAGTGCCTGCAATGTAATAATTCTAACCTGATTTCAGTCTTATACTCTTTGTACATTTTTTTTTATTTTGCTTTCTTTTAAAGCGAAAATGACCGAAAATTATAGTAAAAACTGCTGCAAATGAAGTTCTCTGCATTATTATTTTTTTTTTCATTTAATGCTCATTCTTCTTGATTCATAACTAAACTCCGCTTTAAGAAGTTCAATTTTTGCACGTATAGTTCAATTCTGAAGGTCTGAATTCGCTCATCTTGAGCAATTACCTATGCAGGATTAAATAATGGTGATTTATGACGCAACAAAGTACGAGCAATAATTATAAATTATTTTTATACCACAACAAGCGAATTTCGATGACCTGTATCGTCAAAGAGCAATTAATTTTCCTTTATGCAGCCTTAAAGCTGGTCTTGGCATTTTGCCTATGCGGACTAAAAAGGGGAATGGATGAAGCGATTATCAATCACTGAAGCAAATAAACTGTGATTTATAAAGGGGTGGAAACAGTCCAAGACATTTTAATTTCCTCTACGCAAAGCGAACACACTAATTTCTGAAAATCATCTCCCGGGATAAAGAAAATGGTATGATGGGAGCGGGGTGGGGAGCTGGAATTGAGCTATTTAGTTCGCAATTCGTTGCTTTGTGGATGGAGTTCTTTGCTAAGGAAACTAATTTTAATAATTGCTACAATGGGGTTAATGTATGAGAAATGAAAATTTGAGCTGTATTACACACGGCTAAACGGATTAATATCACCAATAAAAACATCCGATGCTCATTTCAGTTAACATTTTGGAAGATTCAGTTGTCACTCAATACATAATATGTTGCTCCCGGATTATTTGAAATAAAAATCACGAAAAATATGCTTGAAGGAACGCATTAAAATAGCTAATATACTCATTGAATATCTAGAATCTGCCGTAATAATTATGTTCATCAGTATCTGATAAAAATATGTCTGGTTTATGAATTGCTTCATATAATTGGTATATATAGTGCTGGCCAAATTATTAGACTAAAGAGTTTTTTTTTGTTTTTATACACTATTTGTACTAAAATACTATTTATTTTACTGTTAATGTACAGTACATACTGTACACTGATTATTACGTTATTTTAGCATAATTTAATGCTTTCAGGTGGCAGCACTGTCTGCTTTGTTTATCTACCTACCAGGAACATAACCTCAATCACCTTAAACAGTCACTAGTTCTTTTTATTAGTGTGTTCTGTTATATATAAAGTTAGTTTTAGGTAATTAGTGAGTATGTGTATGTGAGTATATATAATAGTGAGTATAAACAATTTTTTACCTCCTTTTTTAAAAAGTTAAGAAATGGTTTTAAACCTTGTGAAAAGTATACCAAAAAGACTTAAAATGCTCATCAAGAACAAGGGAATGCATACTAAATATTAGATAATTATTTCACTGTCGTTAATGTGTCTATAGTTAAGTAATCAATAAAGAATATCCTTTTAAAACAGTCTTAGTCTAATAATTTGGCCAGCACTGTATATATATATATATATATATATATATATATATATATATATATATATATATATATATATATATATATATATATATTTAGACACACGGCAGTGTGTCAGCCAAGTTCGGAAATCAGGCGAAACATCTGCCAGTGTGTATCTTACACGAATCATTTCAAGCTACTTTTGACCCCCTCATTTCTCAAAAACTATTAAATCTACGTGCTTGAAATTTTGTATGTCTAATAGAGCTGCATAGTAGACCTTTAATCCTAAATTTCATGAGTGTACCTCTTATAGTTATGGAATTATTAAGATCTGAAAAGTGTCATTTTTAACACTGACTCACTCACTCATCAAAATGTTTACGAACTTCCAAGTGTCTCACATACTTGAAATTTGGCATAAAGATAGATTTTCATGCATATGTACAGGGAAAAATCTAAAAAGTAAAAAAAAAAAAAAAACTACATTAAAGTAGCAAAAAATTACGCTATTTTTTTATGAGCATCACGGCGTAATCACTTTACCGCGCGATTGCAAAATATTTCGCCAAATAAATCAAAACAAAAGGGCTCGTCAAACGTTGCCAAAACAAGGTTGTTGATGTTTTAAATTAACAATTAAATTTCTAACCAAAATAGGGCTTTGAACGATACTTTAAATTCCGCTAAAATGAAAAATGATCCATCAAATAATTAAAATTGCAAATCTAGAGCTAAGCCTTTAAAATCAAAAATAACCAGCTTTAAAATTTATAAAATCTTTAGATCTCAATTAAATGCAAAATTTTACAGGAGGAGCAAAAATGGCAGCAATAATTTCAACAATTGAGAAATATTTTCGCCAATTCTGCATATTTTACGATCTACGTTATGATTATCCCCCTGAACAATAAATTCCAGACAGATCATGAGTCAGCAATTTTCCTAATTGTCGACAAATCTGAGGACGTCAAAGACCAAGAACTAATGTACTTTGGCCTTGCTGATAAATGGGAAAAACAGACGATTACTGCCTAAAATTGGCGATCGCATCAAGCCCCCAGCAATCGAAATATCTTCAAAACTTCTAATAAAGAGAAACCGCAAACCAGTGAACAGTAAAAGCAGGGGGGGAAAAGGAAATCATATAGTTCTATACGCTTTTGCATTTATAATCGTCTGAATTAGAACATAACCTTTGATTTAGCTTTTCAAAAAGTAATGATATCCCAACAAAACATAAATGTGAAAAAGAAGCCAAGTTTGGTCGAAATGAGGTTCGAGGTAGACGGTGTCCCCGACAAAAAATAGTTCAGATCTAAACTGTTACTAAGTTCCATAGCAGTTCCACATAGATGTTGGATTTTCCCATGTTCTTCAATTCATTTAGAAAACAATTTTTCACTTTCTTTGATAATGGATTTAAAACTTGGCAAGTTTGAAAAAAAAAATCGATGACTAGAACTTGCCCCAAGTTTAAAATCCATTATTTCGAACAGGTGCCATCTTCAGCAGAAACATCAGAGCTTTCGATGGACATATAATGTTAATATGTGCAAGTATTTTTTCACCCCCATACTAGAGAATTTATACGAAAATTGTGTTTTATTGCCCCCCCCCATAATGGGACGAAAGCTACCCTATGTGTTATTCTGATGCATAAGCTATATTATTGTAAAGTTTCATCAAAATCCATTCAGTAGTTTTTGCGTGAAAGAGTAACAAACATCCATACATCCATACAGACAAACTTTCGCATATATAATAGTAGTAAGATTATTGTTTTTTTTTCTTCTAAACATTTTGCTTTTACTTTGTTGAGTATAGTCTGGAAACTATTCGGAAGGAGCTACTAAGATCTCGGGAAGTTTACGGTATTTATTTTTACGTAATCTCATTTGAGATCCTCTCTTCGTTTTCTCGTATTCATGTTTTCTTTTCCGATGGCTCTGGTCTAATGTAAGAACTCGTAGCACAATTGATCAAGTTGATATATTATAAGTAAAGATAATCGATACATAATATGTTGCTCAAGGATTATTTGAACTAAAAATCATGAAAAAAATGCATGCAGAAGCGCTTTAAAATAGCTAACGTATTCATTAAATATCTAGAATCTGCCTTAATAATTTTGCTATTAGTTTAGAGAAAAATGAACCTAAAAAATATTTGGTTTTTTCTTTGTACGTGTCATTATTGAGGCTTAACTACTCTTACCTTATGAAATCTTTCTTTTTCTCATTGGCTATACCAATAGGGGTGGAATTTATTTCCACGAACTATATTTTAAAAGTTCGAAGTTCCAAAGCTGAGTTGTTTTTGACAATATTTACTACTAATAATAAAGCTGAATTCTTTACTATAATAATAATACTATATATAACTTTACTATAATAATAATACTATATATAACTTTACTATAATAATATTACTTTAATAATAATACTATAATAATATAGCTTTATTTAATATAATAATAAAGCTGAAAGTCTGTGTGTCTGGATATCTGTGTCACTGGACGTCTGTGTCTGTGGATGTCTGGATGCCTGTTACGCGCATAGCGCCTAGGCCGTTCGACCGATTTTCATGAAATTTGGCACAGAATTAGTTCGTAGCATAGGAGGGAGCACCTCGAACGGATTTTTCAAAAATTCAATTTTGATCTTTTTCTATTCCAATTTTAAGAACATTTTACCGAGCAAATTATCATAACGAGGGCGAAAGCCGTGCGGGTACCGCTAGTATCCAATAAAATTTAAAATTAGTCTATTCATCGTGAATTGAAAATGTTTTGCGGATTTGGTAGTCAATATTATGAAAAGCTGGACACATTTATAGATTAATTAATGCATAAAGTAAATGGTTGATACAAGGTTTTTTTTTTTTTTTTGAGAGTACTTTTGATGTATTTTTCTCTCAATAATGATCTGACTACTTAGAAAATACTCGCTAGATTTTTTGCGAAGCACAAATATGTTCTTAGTCCCAAACACTTTTCTCCACTGAATGAAACAGATTTTTAATCACTACCGAAATTGAAAAATACATACGATTTATTTAGTAATCTCTTATTCTACAAGTGTTATGAAGATCATCATTTACAACTTGTATCCAGTATTCGGGATATACAGAGTGCTCCGTTTCAACCTGCAAGACCTCTATTTTCGCAACCGTTAGCCCTAGATGCATACTTCCAATTTCAAAAATGTTCAAAATCAGATGCAGAGTTAAGGTAGGGAAAGTTTGAAGCAAAAATATAAATGAGTCAAAAAACACAAAATTTAACTTTTTTATAAGGGCTCTAGGTCCCCTAACTTATATTTAGGGAAATGATCTCCATTGAAAAATTTACTAACACAAAAAATTTGACAATAGTACGACCAATATTCACCGAGATATGAAACGCAGCGTTTTGTGACTTACGCTACTTTACACTTTCCCTCAATAACACATTTTGGGGGAAAATATAGCAGTTAACAAGGGTTTAAAATTATATGTGAGCATCGAGTGTGATTTTTCAAATTAATTGAGGTGTTGTAGTGTGTTTTTGCGTATCACGGCATAATATATGCATTTATTTTTGAAAAGCAATGGAAAATATAAATGCTTTGTATTTTACTTTGACAACCTGTCATTCTACTGAAAGGGCAATAAGTTTAAATCTC
Source organism: Uloborus diversus (assembly GCF_026930045.1). Lineage (NCBI taxonomy): Eukaryota > Metazoa > Arthropoda > Arachnida > Araneae > Uloboridae > Uloborus > Uloborus diversus. The sequence continues at coordinate 90,372,727 of NC_072737.1, read as the reverse complement.
ATCTTCGGTATGGTCCCTTAAAACTTTGAACTCGAATATCTCCTTGAGTTTTGGTCGAACAAATGTCAAATGTTTTGTGTTAGTAATATTTTTCAATGGAGATTATTTCTCTAAATATGTTAGGGGACCTAGGGCAAGTAAAATTTTGTATTGTTTGATTCATTTTTATTTTCGCTTCAAACTTACCATATCTTAACTCTGAATCTGATTTTGAACATTTTTGCAATTGGAAGTGTGCATCTAGGGATAACGGTTGCAAAAATAGAGGTCTTGTAGGTTAAAGCAGGACACCCTGTATAATTTCAAGCAAGCCTTAAAGCGCCGCATCATTAAAAGTAATTTTTTTCGTAAACATGAGTTTTAAAAAAATAACAAACAAATAACTAAAATAAAAAAATAAACATGACAAGTCAAATTTGCTCTACTTTTTTAATGGACAAACTATTTTATATCCTTCAGAGTATTTTTAACCGGTGTTCTGTAAATTATTTCATTTACCGCGCAAACAAGATCGAGTAATGATTTCATTTTATCCTTCTTTATCATTTCTCCATGTAAATTGTCGTTTTGATTGGCGGATTTCATGTCACACAATACACTGTTACCTATATACTTTGTTGTTTGAGATAGCGAATTTTTTGTGAAGCAAGTGGACTTTACGCCCTGGCTCCCTCAAGATATGATGAGTAAGAATGATGAATCTTTTAATCATATATCTTACTTAGGAATTACTTATAGTACCAAGTATATTTAAAAGAAACTCCCTCATTTAGAATGCGTTTTTTATTTTTATTTTGTTTGACTCAAAATAAAGCGCTTTCTTAACATTACAGTTTTTTAAAAGTGCCTTTCATTTGTTAAAACATACTAAATTTGTACACGTTTCTTAATGCACAGATAGTTTTTTTTTATGATTGTTTCTGGTATTATGGTATAAATTTTAAAATATTACGATATATGTGTTCTTTTTGAATTGCATTTAGTATGCATAAACAATCTGAAAAAATAGACTGAAATCTGAGAAAAAATTATAAATTTTAGTAACTAGAAACAATTATTCATAAAACATAAAAATATGGAAAAAGTAAACATCTAGGACATTTTGCAAAATTTTAACATTTTTGGGACTGCATTTTGTATTTATTACAATTTTTGATTCAAATCATTTGATGTTTCCTTGAAGGAAAAAAATCTTAATTTGTCAGAAACAATTTCAATTTATTATTACTTTTTATTTTGTTTTCACTGGTTTTGTTTTGTTTACCTAAACTTCCGAACAAGCTTTAATCGATTTGAAAAACTAAAGCAAACGACGCCAAACAAAAACTAGGAAACAAATAGAAACAGACAAACTTTTTCCATTTTCTTCTTTGCAATGCCTTTTGATAGTTGTAACCAATGTACATTGCAGGAAAAGCTGCTAGATGGATAAGAATAAGACTGGCAGAGAAAACTTTCGATATCCAATGCCACTCCTGCAACGTAATAATGAGAAAATAAACCCCATTACATCTCGGAAGAGGGTATTAGTCAAGACCATTTTCTTGGTTAACTAGATATCACAGCTGACAAAGAGCACCTCACGAGGAAAAAAGAAACGGGTTGCGGTAAAATAAGAGAATTTACGGAATGAATGACAGAGCCACCACAATGTTACATTTCTTTGTGAAAGAATGAATAAAACTAAGTACAGTCTCTGAGGTTACCTTTGAGCCACAGTTTCTCTATTTTTATCTGCTTCACTTTTATTTCAGTAGTTTTATTGCATTCGTGGGCATAATGTAATGTATAGTTTTCCATAATTAAGAAATAATAATTATTAAATTCATTTAAAATGATTTATTAACCTGATTCAAAGTTGTCCTGCCATTTACGGTAACTTTGCAAAACGTCGTAAATGAGGTGCAAAAGATGTAGTTTTAATAAAACTGATGCAACAAAAGAATGAATGAAACAAAGTAAAGTCATCCAGGTTAACTTTGAGCCGCAATTTCTCTATATTAATCTGATCCATTCAAATTGTAATTGTTTTCATTTATTCGTTGCAATAGGATGGAAGGAGCTCTCCTAAAGTATTTTATAGTTTCTCAAAATTAAGAAATAAAAATTATTAAATCCATTTCAAATGAATTTACCTGGTTCAAAGTTATTCTGCCGTTTAAGGTAATCACGTCAGAAATAGGATGCAAAGTTAATCCTCATACATATAACAGCCGATGATTGAGTAACGCTCCTGACGGCATCAACAGTGAAACTCGCGCCACGGCATGATAATTTTATAATATGTTTTGGTAATGTTTAAAATGCAGAGAAAGGCTTTATTGTGACAAAGCTGAGCTGGATCCGGTAACTTGACTGTCATTTCAGGGCAACGAAGAAACGAAAAAGTGGTCAACAATGAATGCTATCAACTGGATTTTTAAGGTTCATTCACTGGAGTTAGGCAACTGAAGACAACTCCTCCACTTCTCCCCCGAATGGTAACAAGACCTTCTCGGTTTTGGTGGGAGATGTGGAGTGACTTTCCAACGCTATCCAACTAAGAAACCCGGAACAACAGCTGACTTGATTGAAATTTTGACAAAATACAGTAACACCATCAAAATCAACATTTTGTGTACATAATTAAGGTTGATTGCAATTTGAAGAAAAACATATTAATGTTTTTTTAAGTACAATTTTGAGGAAAAAATGTTACTTTCAAAAACATAAATGATAAGGAAAATTAAATACAAAATGATTAAAAGTTATTTAAACAACATTAGAAAACATTTAAGCAACAAAAGAATAAATGAAACATAGTTAAGTCACTCGGGTTAACTTTGAGCAGCAATTTCTCTATATTATTCTGCTCCACTCATATTTTAATAGGGTGGTTTCCTTCATTCAAAAGTACTCTTTTAATCATTGAAATGGATAGAATGAGCAAAAAAATTACATGGACCTAGAAAATACTTTCATTTTCCCAACAGGTTTTTTTAAATTAATTTTTAAAAAATTCCGATTTTTTAAACAAGGCGTGGTCTGTATGACGTCACAAATGATGCAATTTGGCGCATCTTTTTACTACGTTTCCACGTTATGATAATCAACAAGCGAATCAAATATTGCACTCTACGCTTGCTATCAACCATATCGTTGCCAATACACGTGAGTAAAGATGCGAATTAAATATTTTGTTCCGTGAATGGCAGCATTGAATGGCATTTCATCATTTGTGATGTCACATGGCAGAAGTGTAAACAATGAAAGCGCAACGATTTAAGTAATTTATTTAAAATATTAACCTTAAATAAATTATTTTAAAAAATTGTCAGATCCTATGTTTTTAAGCATGTTCTTTCAGAAAAAAATACCTTTAAAATTTTGGAAACGACCGCATTGTTTTATTTTTTTTCGTTGGAATATGATTGGGACACTCCCAAGCTAGTTTAAGTTTTCAAAATCACGAAATAATAATTATTAAATCCATTGAAAATGAAACATTAACCTAGTTCAAAGTTATCCTGCCATTTAAGGTAACTTTGCAACACGTCAGAAAAGGATACAAAATGATTATAGTTTAAATAAAAGACTTGCTTCTTTAAAGCGGAAAAATGAAATTTCTAACTATTTCAAAACTTCTCGTTTGTCACAACAGTGCAGGATTTTTATCAGTTATAATACAGTACAAATTGATCGTTATTTTTGGAACCCTCTGTGTTTTTACAATACTTTCCCGTATTGATTTTCAATCAAACGATTGATCTTCCAGACCCCCAAGTTCATCAATTATAATTATAGTCATGTTATAAACATAAAATAGCTAATTGAAAACAATAACTGTGAATGCAGTACGAGTTTGCGCAAAAAATAAACAAAGAAAATAATTAAATAGGTGACTAAATGTATTTCAACTCATATATCGCAAAAGATATTTTGCTTTTTACATGCAATCGCACACCATATCCATTAACTTTCGTTTTCTGATGAAATGGGAGATCAAATCACTGGGTGAAATCGAAAATGGAGCTCTACTCATCAAAAAAAGACAAATATATCTCAAGATAAAACAAAGATGCAAAAAAGCTCTTTGAATGAAATCACAGTTATTTTTCTAACAAAGCAATATCAGAGAAGCTAAATCAAGTTTTTTTTTTGCGTCAGCATAATATTTAAAGGGTCTAAACGAGAAAGGAAATTAAAGGTTTCTTTGAGGCTTAAGTAAACGATTTGTAATAAAGGAGCATGTTTTTCCATTTTACCTAAAAATTCTGTATGGAAGGGATTTTTATTCAGTTGGTTGATTTTTAAGACAAAGAATTAAATAAACGGAGGGATGCATAAAGTACATAAAATGGAAAGAATGGCGCTTCTGTTCATGAAAACTCTTTCTTACGTGAATTAAGTAGACATATGCAGATTTTCCTTTTGATTTTGTTTGAGAGTTTTGATGTCGGAATTCATGTATGTAGGCAAAATTAAATTTCATGCGCATATCAGGATTCACCCGGAGGGACAAAAAGATAAATTCATAGATAAGGGAGCAACCGAAAGATACGAATGTCATTTTTAGAGTACAGATGTTGAGGTGGAACTTTTTAGAAAACGAGCTGATGTGTGCATCACATGACTTCCTTTTACGCCAGTTTAATGATAATAGTGCCTTAGAGTAAGCAAATAAACATTATAAAAATTTTACTCCAAGTTTGTTGCGAACTGAAGCAAAAAAAAAAAAAAGTTTTATACAGATTAATTTTTTCAATATGGGACATTTTTATGTGATTCATTGGTTAACTCTCTAAATGGTCAAAATGAAACCAGATTTAAAATTTAAAAAAAAAAAAAAAACGATAAATTTGTCGACAAGTTGGCGAAAAACTTGGCGACCAAAAGCTTGGCGATATGTCGCCAAGTGTTTGCCTCAAGTTGTAACACCACTTGAAATTTTATTGAAATTAACAATGATTTACCCCAAAAAAGGTGTAAAAAATCGGGGTTGTCGAGTGGGGACCCCTAGGTCAGTTGACATGGAAAAACTCTTTTGGAGCATCCGAATGCAACCAAAAGGAGAGGTGCACAACTAGACCCCACTGGGAGTCTACGTACAAAATTTCAACTTTCTAAGACATACTGTTTTTGAGTTATGCGAGATACATACGAACATACACACATACACGCATTCGCACATACGGACACCACGAAAAAATTCGTTGTAATTAATTCGGGGATCGTCAAAATGGATATTTCGTGTGTCTATACGTATATTATCCACGTGTAGTCGGGTTAAAAAAAAAGAAAAAACTCAATATTCATTCGGGGACGAGCAAAATGGAAATTAAGGCCGATTTTTGGGTGGAAATTTTTTTGCGAATACAATACTTCCTTTACTTCGCAAACCACCAAAGACATTTTTTGATGACGGGGGATAAGTAAAGACCAAGAAAGAGACCATTCTGTCGTTGGGGTTACAATACACAGTCGATTCGCGATAACTCGAAGTCCGATTACTCAAATGTTACTATAACTCGACGTTTTTATTAAGTCCCGACCTTTTTTTTTAATTCCATGCTAATTACTCTCAATATCTCGAAGTTAACTGCCTTTAAGTCGAAGTTTTTTCAAAGATGACTCGAAATTTATTTCGAAAGAACGAAAAAAAAAGAAAGAAAGAAAGAAACGAATGAGTATGAAAGAAAAATTAATTCTCCTTCACTTGCAATTCCTGTACACAAGACCTCTAAAGTAAGAACAGTACCTGTTGAGTCAATTTGCGATAAAGGAGTTACATGTGCGGAAATGAGTAAGATTGTTTTGTTTTGTTGAACTGCACTGTTTACACTTTGACATGTTGCTTGACTACGAATTAGCTTTTAAGCTGCCAAATTATCAAGTCAACTGATTGTACCTTTCTTGGCTGATCTAAGTTAAGATGCGTTCCCCTTCATTCTTTAGTTCGATCATTTGCTGAAAAGTTCCTGAGAGACAGAGTGAGTTTTTTTTACTATTAAAGGATTTCTAAGCAAGTACTCTGTCAGTGAAATTAAAAGAAAAAGAGAAACTTCTAAAGCGGTAGAAGCCATGAATCCGAATCTGAAACGAATGAAGATGTGCACCTTCCCTGAAGTAGAACCAGCTTTATTCAAGTGGTTCCAGCAGTATTGAAATCAAAGTCATGCTTTTGATTTTTTTTCTCTCAATATTTTTGATTAAACTATGCATATTGTGAATTGAAAAGCGATAGCTTTGTGCAAGGTAAATTATATAAAAATGGAACAACATTTAAAAGCACAAAAAGGATAAAAACTTTTTAAAAACGCAGACATGTTTCGGAGGCAACAGTCTACAGGAAGGAGGCTATTGCCTCCGAAACATGTCTGCGTTTTTAGAAATTTTTTATCCTTTTTGTGCTTTTAAACGTTGTTCCACTTTTATTTAATTTATGCATATTGTGCTTAAAAACTTTTCAGTTCTGTAATTTTGTCTATTATATGTATATATTAAATAAAATATTCGATGGTTTTTCGTTTAAAATGTCAAAAACCGAAACTAGCGGTAAGTCGAACTTCCAATGAGTCGAAATTTTTCGTCGGTCCCTTTAGATTCGAGTTATTGCGAATCGACTGTATTTCTTACATTACCTAGTTATTTCACGACATTACTAAATTATACAATTTAACGGTTACACATAGATTTAGTTTTTTTTTATTATTTGATTTTCGTGTGTTGCAGAATCCTGAAAGTGTGTGTGTATGTGTGTGTGTATGAAAACTTAAAAAAAATAATGCATTGCTTTGTAAATAATTGTTTTTAAGAAATTAAGCATATTTTATTTAAATAATTATTATTCAGCAATGGTGGTTTTATAAGTTGAACTAGCATTTAGTAACCAATCTCTTGAATGCAAGTTTCACTTTTGTACCTCTTAAAATTAAGATGCGCATGTAAGAAAGAAAGAAAGAAAGAAAGAGAGAGCGAGAGAGCGAGAGAGAGCGAGAGCGAGAGCGAGAGCGAGAGAGAGAGAGAGAGAGAGAGAGAGAGAGAGAGAGAGAGAGAGAGAGAGAGAGAGAAAATAGCCTTCAGTAGGAAGTTGATACATTAATAAAAATTTATTTCTCTGCTATAAACACTGAGTTTAATGAATGAAAACTTTTGTCTTTATTTTTTCCTTTTTAGTTTTAATTGACAGCTTCTTTTTCTCCATGCAACTATTTGAAAAACAAAAACGCGTTTCTATAAAATCAATAACACTTCAGAGATAGTGACAGATTTCAGCAAATTTTTGTTATGAACGATTTTTTTTACATCATAAGAGCTGTACTCATAAATCCGCTTTTTCCTTTTAAGTATAAAATTAATAAATGCACTTCGCATGTTCGAGATCCCTTCTTAATCAAACTAAAGAATAAACTTCATAAAAAAGCTAAATCCCCAAACAGTGTTTTCTTTTTTTTTCCTTTTGAGTAGCAATTAAATATATTTAAAAATGTTTGCTCAATCTCCAGAGTCTTAAAAGATTGTGTTCAACGCAAACACTTGAAAAACGAAACAAAACTTTTTTTAAAGTAAGGGTGTTAATTCCTTTTTTATGCATATTAAGGTCTGACTTGGAATGGTTAATGAAAATAATGCTTCTTACTACAGCTTTAGTCCCATTGTAAAAGTATGTTATTAGTATGAATGCTAGAAATTTTGAAATTTTTATTAAGTTTCCTTTTATTTCGTGTTTTAAGCAGCATTAGAGAAACATCTTCGGTGTCTATTGAGAGATTTCACTTTCATGACAGATGCACTGTAAAAAAAAAAAAAAAAATTACGAAACGTTACTGATTATTTCCGAGGAACGTTACAGTATTTCACGGATTTTCACCTCTTTCCCGGTAAAATCACGTGTCTTTGCAAAAAAAGTTTCCTGAATTGCTGCAAGTTGCACGAATGCAGACTCCTCACTGGTGTGAAAAATCTTTTTAGCTACCAGTTTTAAGATTAACTGAGTGTATATATTAAGTATCTTATTTCGTCTAAATTGACAAAGCTCCCAATGGGAGCGAATAAGTCTCTGGTAGCTGCAGAATTGCAGACCATGGGAGATGCTTTTGGAGTTTTCGTAGTAACTCTGGAAGGTTTGAAGCAATTGTGTGTATAAGATCTACCGAATTTCCATTGTTGAATTTTGACTGGCTTTAACCGGTAAGATCTCAATATTTTTCAGAAATAGTTATGCTACATTTCAGGAAGGTTGCTGATTTTTAGCGGAAAATGTTCCTGGTTTTTGCAAGATACGTTACTGGCAAAAATTGGGCACATCAGCGGCCCATTAATTTCCAGGAACGTTTCTGAATCGTTTTTACTGTGTGTTTTAGTTTTATGAAAATTTTTAAATATTCGGTAATTCGGTAAACTATACAACCGACGGTCGCTCAAAATGAAATTCATTGAAATGAAAACTGATTGTTTCATTTCATAAAGCGCTGACTTTTTTGCGCAACCATTAAAAAATATGCTAGCGGTAAATCAGTGCAAAAATCCAACCAGAAAGGGAAAACATTACGCAAAGTCTTTTATACGTACGCTGTAAAACATTTTGTGTAATCTTACTCCATAAAATTGGTGGCAGCTTAGCTGCCTCCACTACTATAGAGTAATGTAACTGATATAACTGGTGTAAAGTTACGCATAGTTCGTGGAAGGTTACGCAATGGTAATGTAACTATAGCGTAACGTCTCACTCATATCTGCATAAGGTTACACCAGAACTTTCTGTATGCTTACAGAGATATTGCTTGAAAGCCAAAATTAAGTTTTCATCTGACTTTTTTGAACGATTTATCAAGTTTAGGATTTTTAACAACCAATATAACCAATATAAACCAACTATTTTAATACAAAATATTTATTTAATTTAATTCACAAACAAGACATTTTTATTGCACTAAGAGACGGAATGACTTGACTGGTGCTTGAACCCACAACTCAAATCTCACAGACGAGGCGTGTCAAAAAACAACAGCGTTTTACCGCTCGGCTACCAAGGCCGATTTTGTTTCACTCATGAGCGTTTCGCTGCTTTGCACCGATTCTGATCTTTACGCATGCGCTTTGACTTCTACTGAAACCATGGTGCAAGGTTCCTCCAACAATTTGAGTTTTTAAAACAATAATGCTACACACTTCAGAATTCGTGTAACGATACACCCATTAATACTGGTAACCTTACCCATTTTTTTTAGTGTATGCATTTTAGCATATGAGCTTTGAGTTGCCTTGTCTTTTAGCCTATCTGTGTGCTAATTTTCAAGAATGTTAGTGTGATAGAGCCTTCTGAATAGAGCATACCATATTCGTAAGTTTATTTTCATAAGCACATATAAATAGGTAAACAGCAGCACAGTTTGATAAACAACGAAATATAATAACGCATTTTTCTTTAAGAAAACCTTGTATAAGAGAAAAGTTTTTGTACATTCTATAAGATATTTGTACAGGGAGTACCAGATAAGATAAAATGCAATCAAAAAGGCGACGAAGAATCAAAACGACGACGAAAGAAAGTTACGAAGAACATTTTTTAAGGTTGATTCTAAAGGTCGAGCTTTCAGGTGCATTGAATTGAGTGTTAGTTTATGTGTGGGCCAACTCTCTTGAATCTAAATGAACTAGATTCGCCCACATGCACGCATGCACACAGAAATTGTCTTTCATTAACGGAGTTTAATATCCAAAGTAAAGTTAAACCCTGCTGAAACGAACTTCGAGGATCCGCAAATTTTGTTCGTTGTAATTGGTAATTTCGTTACTATGGAATTCAAGCCATGTAACAGAGTAAGTGAATTGGACCTAAATATTTATTTTATTAAAACGGATTTACCGTTATATTGGTATTCATTGTAACAGGATTTTACTGTATAACCAAGTGTGATGATAAACAACCAAATCTGAGCTTGTTTCAAACGTTCAACTGTTAGCCGAAGAGAACACTTTAGCAAGAACGGTACATAAATCAAAGAGTTTTCTCTGTAAAACACGCTACGTAAGATCTGAATACATAGCTATATGTCACATACCTCCACCAAAAAGCTTCGTCGTTATCACAACAGCCCAATAGTTCTTCAGGGTAGCTTTGTCCTACAAGCTCTCTAATTTCTGCCCCTCCCATATTTAACTAAGTTTAGTGTACTTGTTGTAAATAAAACGAAAGAAACTCTGCAAAAGTATTGTACAGTTCAGGAGTTCCCACTGAACCCTAGAGTGTCGCAAGAAGAAGCAAGGGGTGTCACGAAGCGTCCATGGTATCGACATCATATATGTATTGCAGACATACTAGGGTGCCTTGAGAAAAATATAATTTTTCAAAGGGTGCTCTGATTCAAAACATTTAGGAATCCCTGGTATAGTTGCCTCAAAATTAGAAATAATTACTATAAAACCTATTTAAAATGAATTATTAACCTGGTTCAGAATTATCAGGCCATTTGGAGTAACTTTGAGTTCCTTCAGAAATGGGGAAAATACATTAATGGGAAGTAGTACACAATATGTTAATGAAAGTAGTGCAAATTAAACCATAAAAGTGAAATTTCTAAAATTTAAAAATTCCTGATTTGTAATTCGCAACTTCACAAAATTCCCACCAAAAAAAAATATAGCATAGAATATTACAGTGAGAAGGAGCAATTTCAACAATATCAAAAATAGCCTTCTAACAGGTACGACAGAATTATTGACTGATGCAATGAACAGTGTTCAAGAATGCCAAAGTTTTCTTTCTAAATTAAGAATGAAAAATTCGATTCATAACCGTGCGAGCACAGTACAGCACTGAGAGCCACTTATAGATTTTTTTAAAAAGTCAAATACACAAGTTAACTAAAGAGCTCAAAGTCACCTGGAATGGCGATACCGCTAAGGTGTCACCGATACCCATATTTTGTAAAGCCTATTGCAACAGAATGTAATTTGTTTCCAATTGCGTGAATTTTGTTTAGAAATACAGATCCTTTTTCTAAAAATTATTGAAATGTATGTTACATTTTTTTTCTTTTATACAACTAGTAGTTTTTTCAACTGGTCTTGCTGGACCGTAATAACTCCAGCGTGATACGGTAGGTAAAAGGCAGGAACTGCAAATTTTTTTCATTTTCTTCGTCTATTGTACCTTAGTGTCATTGTACATGCTTGCTTATTTGATTTCCACTAAAAAACGTCTAATTTCAACATTTCTCTATTGTATGGAATCAAAACGCGTTTCTACAATTATCTCGAAAACTCATTTCTGCAGATACTGCCGTTTACCTGCCCACCGCAGTATGTAGCGGTGCTGAAATATTCCAAAAATAAAAACACGAATTGCAAGAAAGCAAAATTTATACCATTGTGAGAAAATGCCAGAGAAGCGCAAATGCGTAGCAAACGAACGAAAGTGAAAAATTATAGTCAGATATAAAAATGAAAGAAACTCGGTTGAAAAATATTTAAAAGTTAATGCAAATGAGTATAGTCAGTAAAAGCGCTATTCAGTTTTAATTTAGAAATTTGCATCGTTCCCAGAAGCATTCCTTTATATTTGAACAGCTTTCATTAAAAAAATGGCTGTGAATTTTACACCTGAGTATTTTTTTTTTTTCATAAACCAAAGCAGATAAATAAAACTTTATTCCTACATTTCCTCCAAACCACTGCAAAATATTATGGTTTATTCTAGAAATGTATCTTTAGGCTCACCCATAAAATATAAACCAGAAAGAAATGAATGCTTTTTTAACAGCTAGGGAATTCAAAAGGCATAGAAATGCATAACCACAGGCCAAACGTCATCATAATTTTTCCTCCAGTGGAAATAATTTCTATTTGAATGAGCGCCGTTTTGAATGTATATAACCTACTTTCTGCAAAGGCTTTAGAATTGATAAGGAAGTGAAAAGTTTTCTCTAACATAAAAGTGTTCCTTATTTTGAGCATAGATATTTTAGAGACATTAAGATAAGAAAAAACTGCAATCAGGAGGTATACACAATTATTCCTGTGTCTTTTATGTCATAAATATTTGCATATTGAAGGAAAAAATATTTATATATTTCAAATAAAAATTATTTGAAAGCTTGGCTGTGGAAAAAATTGTTTTCATTGCTTCTTGTTATTATGTAATTGAAATTCTTTTTTGTTATGATAATGGAATTTTTATATCCCAAGAGCGAGATACGTACGGTTGAAAGCGCATATTCCTGCACAGTTTTAATGACGTATTTTTAAAGATATTTTTAAAAGTTATTAGAAATCTTTTGTGTAAAGCAGTAAATTCCATGCAGTATCAATAGTTTAGTATCAATATGAATAAGGTATGAATTCTTTAGAAAGTACGAGGGTCGATCCAGAAATAAGGTTCCCGTCAATTTTGCAAATACACAATTTTTTTTTATTCTCATAGAAATTTAGTCGTTAGAAAGATGAAACTTTTCTCTATTTTTCAACAGAATCGCCATTTTTCTACTCATTTTTGTAGACGGCGATCCAATTTCTGTTTCCCAATATCATAGAATTCCGCCACTAAACCATTGAGGAAACGTTTAACCTCTTCTTTGACTTCATTGTCACTACGGAAGCGTTGGCCACTCATGTATTCCTTTAACTTCTCCAAAAATTAACTCAGAGTTATTGTGCAACACTTAAGAAAACTCAGGCGAGCTATCCAGAACCTCCGGTGAGGACGACTGACAGCCGGTGTAACGCTGCTTCACGACAACGCACGAAACCCAGGACTTTTGACAGACTTAGGGTGGACTGTCATGCCCCACCCACCTTACAGTCCGGACCTCGAACCTAGTGATTATTGCTTGTTCCCCAAATTAAAGGAACACTTGAGTGGATAACTTTTCCGTAGTGACGATGAAGTCAAAGAAGAGGTTTAAAGTTTCATCAATGATTAGGCTGCGTTTTTCTATGATATTGGGATACAGAAATTGGAGCACCGTCTACAAAAATGTGTATAGAATAAATTTTTTTATCTATTTTTAAAATTGATCGGAACCTTTTTTCTGAATCGACCCGTGTATAATGAATGGGTTATCAGTTACCTGCCTGGACGAAATTGAGTAACATTTGATAATGACCAAGAAAATGACGATAATTTGGAAATTTCGAGGTAAGTAAATAACAGATACTCGTCAATTGAATTTTTCAGATTGTATCACTTATACAGGGTTCGGGCATATTAACCTCCCGCATTTAAAGAGGGTACTTTGTGAGTTGTGGAAGCTATGCGGTTACGAAAATGGCAGCAATCGATAGCGGTAAAATATCCTAGTTATTTTTTTACAGGCTATATTGTTCACAGTATGTCGATTTGACTAAAAAAAAAAAATATTAGGCTGAAAGCATCCAAACAGAAAATAAATTGCTGTTGTCTCACTGTATCTACTTCTCCCTCACTAGTTAATAAAGATAAAGTCTTTCTTTACTTTAAGCCCTTGATTGCTGTTTCTCAGCATGAAATTTATACAACCGAATTATGCGTCTAGAGAACTGCATTTTGAGCGCAAACAGCTTTTTTCGCACCGTAACTCCTTAGAGGATATGTTTAAATAAAGTTCCTGTTTTTAACTTCATTATCGACGTGAAAAGTCATAAAGTTCGGATCCTTAAGGCAGTCTCAGCTAGCTCCACACCTCCCTCTTTTTTTGATCGAGTTTAAAGATTCAGATTTTATGGTCACGGAAGTTGTATGGCAACACAAATTTATTTTTTCCGTTTGGAAACGGTGTTTGCTTTTCTTTTTTCATCCCATGCTAACTTTGAGATTTTTTCAAAAATATATTTTGAATGTGCTTTAAATGTATGAAAGAGGTTGATAATTTTAATTTAAACGTAGTACTTTTTTTGATAACGATTGTCATAAAACTTTGTCATTAGGCTTCTGATAACGATTGTCATAAAATTTGTCCTGCGGAATTAGTTTTATGCCTTCTGTAAATCCTACCAAAAAAAAAAGAGTTGTTTGACTTCACGAATCTAAAATTGGCTGTCAAACAGCGTCCACTGCCCAGTACCACGTTGCCGTGATCCATAGGTTGGGAACCGCTGGACTAGAAGGATGAGAATATAATCTATGAGGAGTTTAAGAAACAGCAAAAAGTTTGCGATAAATGGCAGTTTCAAAACCGAATTCAGTACGAGAAACGAGAACATCCAGAAAAGGAATGCAATTATCCAGTTCTATCTCAGAAGAAAATTGAATATATGGATCAATGGAGTTTAAGATAAATAAAACCTCACCTTTCTTAAACTGCTAATGGTTCATTAGAACACTGTTAAAAAAAATGTTTAACCTTACTCTGAAAGAGCGGTGGCAGCTTAGCTGCCTCCATAGCAGTAGAATAACTTAACTGATAAAACGTTACAACAGTTTTATGAATTAAGTTACTCCATTGCTATATGGAGGAAGCTTGGCGCCGGAATAAGGTTACACAAAAAGCAAAATGCTGCCACCGTGTTTGCAGAGTAAGGCTAAAATTTTTTTTATATTTTTACAGTGAAAGAAACAGTCATCAACATACCAAAAGTAAAATTGAAACTGCAATTTTAAAAACAACTAAACCTCAATTTAATGCGTGTAAATATAACTACCAATGAAGCTTTCTCATATCCAGACCGTCTTATTTAGCAACAGGGATCATCGTTTTGTTTCACAACCAACATTTTGGAGCACGAATTTACAGATTAATGGATAAATCTGTGTATTTGTGCTGCAAAACGTTAGGTATTTCCTGTTACTTGTCGGCACAAAGGTATTTATTTATTTCTTCATCCAACATAGCGTAAAATTTACCATAAAAAAACAAGTGAACCAAATTCTCAATTTCTTTAGAGGTGAAATAGAAGTCAGAAAGTCTAATTAGAAAGCATAAGGATGAATACCGGATTTTTTTTATTATCATAATAAACTTACAATATTGGAAAATTATTTTTAATGAAACATCTTTTCATCCTTAAAAAGTTAAAATATTATTTAAATACATAATATGGCTAGCCAAATAATAATAAAGAAAGCTCAACAGCTTACTACAAAGTTTGGGATAGTAACAATTATTTAAAGTTTAAATGAAGGTTGAAAACTGAATAACTTTTTCGTTTTAAAACTGTATTCGTCCCTCCCTCCACCCAAAAGGAGAAAAAAAAATCTATTAAAAAGGAATTATTGCGCCTGCGAAATGCCCCATCAATGCCAATTTCAAACTCGATTACATTTAATTAATTTCCATCCCAATAAAAATGTGTCTGACGGAGATTTTTAATACCCCTAAGTATTTAGCATAATTACCATTCTTTAGTTCTGAAATATTATCCATTAAAACTTGGAATTTCTAGATCATTTAAAAGACATGGATTTTTCAATGAAACGTTTCGTTTTTCCCATTTGCAAAGCATTCAGTCATTTCTAACTGCCCTCATATACATACATCTTTTGAACTGCTAATGTCAAATAAATAGCAATTGAAAGAATGGGGATGCTAATGTTGCGCGTATTCTCCAGTCTTTATTGAGCAAGTTGGAGTTTTATTTATTTGTGGATAATTTTTATTTTCATTAACTTAACAAATTTTCTCAACTCAAAAGAAAAAGCTTGCTAGTATGTCTTGCAACGCATATCGAGATTTAAAAATTCGGACTACAACCCCCCCCCCCTCAGAAAAACTTGCTTGTAATTTTTTGCAAAACCTAGATTTGTAGCATTGAGAAGGCAACGATGATCCTAATTATAGCATTACGATACTGCCAGGTTAGGTTTGCCCCAACTATAGTAACTCCCTTGATGTGGGGGGAAACTAAGCTTACGTAATCAATATACATAATATGTTTGATAAATAAAGTATATATTAAACAAATGTGGGAGAGAAAAGTTCTGTTTGGAGTTTGGGGAATTTCGAAAAATATCAAGTTTGCCAAATTATTTAAAATTGAACTACAGTGGATGCCGGTTAATTGAATCAACCGCTTTAATGAATCAAATCGTCGAAAACAGAATAAAATCCAGCTTTAATAAATAAGCCACTTTATGTAATCAAAACTGTTTAGAACAAACTTGATTCATGTAAGCGGAAACCACTGTATCTGAACCCTTTTTGAACGTATTGCAAATGCAATATTTCCTTACTGGTAGATTTCATTTTACGTTCAAGTTTGAAAAAGAATTATGTATATTTAAGTGACAAAATTGATCAATTGTGATACAATATAATACAGGATTTTGTGCGCGCGTGTGTGCCTATATCAATACACTTAGATTTTCGTAAAAAACAAAATAGTTTTAAAAATGTAAATTTTAACTTATAACTTCTATTCTTCCATTCTGTTTTGCACACAGGTATTTATTTCTATCTTACTGTCGATCTCGTTGGACTTTTGGCATTATGTATTACTTTTTCTAAAAAAATGTATTAAGTTATTTTCGGACAGTAGATGTTTATTTTACGTATATATATTCTCCTTTTCCCCCACTTCCAATTAATCTCATGGGGTTATTTTCGTTCGTATAGGACCATTGGTGCTATTTGCCTCTGAGTCTCGCTGAAAGCAGTTCCAGAGTAAATGCAAATGTGTATCGTTGTAGACGACCTATATTGGACCCCAGCCTAAATTGAACCTCTGGCACAAGGACTTTCATAATGTTCTGTGCAGTATTTTATCAATGGAAAAGCAAAGTTGTTTGTCTGCAGACTACGAAAATGAATTAGTCCCCTAATTGTGAAGCTTGTGTTACAACGTGATTTGTTTTTTCAAGAGGCAAAGTGAAAAATAAAATGTTTTTCAAATGAAAAAAATTCTATTTATTTATGAAAAATATTTTGGATGAAATGAATCAGTAAATAAAAGGTTGAATGAATAAATGAAAAGATAATGAAACAATGAACGAATAATTACATAAATAAATAAATTAATGTATGAAGATAAATAAATGAGTGAGTATAAGAGTGAATGAATAAGAAAGTAAGTGAATGTATGAATAAAGAAGTGAATTCTATAAATGGAGGAATGTAAATGAATTAATAAATAAATGAATAAGTAAGTGATTTATTAAATGGTTGAGTGAGTAAATGAAACAAACTATTTTACTTTGGCCCGCATGTGCTTGACTAATTCCACAAAATATTTAAAATTCAAAGAAGTTTAATATTAACTAAATAAATACAGCACCGAATATCACAAGGTCTCCATTAATATTTTAAACGTTAATACCAAGAGTTTTAACAAAATATTACAGTGTGAGTATCAATTTTTAAAAATTGTCTTTATTACCCAATTTTTTAATCTTCGATGGTATTTTTTTTCCTGACTGGAACAGACTACATGTGCTACTACATTGTTAAAATATTACTAGGTAGGTGGCGTAATATTTCACCATTTCACTTTGTCCCGTTATTTCATTTTGCCCCACATTTCCCTACTGCTATCTAGTTAAATAATACAAAGTATCGTAAGCTGAAGTTACTGCCTTCGTAAGTTTCACTGCTCTAAAAACTCTAAAGGAGTATTTTGACTCCTTGAAAAAAAAATCTTATTTATATCTTTGGATATAATCATGTAAATAATTTTTTGAGTAGCCAGTTTTGCTTTTCACTCACTCCTCCCTTTTACTCTTCATGGATATGTAATGTTACAAGTCAATTTATATAATGTTGGCAGCTAACGTCTGTGAAGGATTTTATGTTACAAAAAAAAAAAAAAGATAAAATAAATAAAAATAATGAAATTAAAGGACAACATAATCTCTTTATTTAATTTTAGTTTACAAATAAAGGAATATTTTCCGCACAATTAAAAGGAAACTCAAACTCAAAAGATTTTATTTTCCAGATAAGACTGATATCGATCACATTTATAATATATATATATATATATATATATATATATATATATATAAAAGCTGCCTAAAAATTTCATTTTCCTTTTCTGATTTTTCATTTCACGGACTCTGCAAATGAACGTACTTTTCAAAAGTTTTGCGTTTGATAAATATCTATTCACTCAGCACGGTTTTAATTTTATTCCAAAATGCTCCAGCTAGTACAAAAGCAATTTTTAAAAATGTCAGCTTCTAGAGCAAAGACATGAAAGTAACAAAGAATTTTAATTAAACTTTAATTGAAATGAGCCTTCCGCTGCATTAGTTTCTTTTTCATTTCTTCTTCCTCAGACGAGCGAACTTTTCTATATTTTCAACGCCATTTTGAACTCCCCTTTCTCCTGTTAATGAATTCCTCTACATAATTTTCATACATTTTTGTCATATTGCATAGACTGCTTGTACTGATCAAACTGTCTTTTATAAGAATCATATCAAGTAATGATTTTTATTTGTCCTGTTGTTCCAGTGAGGATAATGGTATCTTTAAGCAAAATTGTTTTCAGAAATATTTTCACTGCCTCTAATGCGTATTCTTTGGACTGAAATCCGATGTTACGCCTCAAGTCAGGCGTATTTTCACGTATTGCATTTTAAATCAAAATTTAGTATCGTAAAAAATAGGGGAAAAAAACTTAAGTTGAATTTTTAAAACATTACGTTTGAATGTTTTCTTTTATTTTCCTAAATTTCTAAAGGTTAAAAAATAAAAATAGTTCACGTCTTTCTTCTTTGTCTCATTTCACGCCTCAGTCTCGAAAGTTGGATCTGTGTTTTGTTTTCGTATATTTCACTTTAAAAATCTAAAAGTAATTTAAAGCTTTGGACCAAAAAAAAAAAAAAAACCACCTGGCACAATGTTTTTCTTTTTCAATGCCTGGGTTGAAGTACAAGTGCTTAAGTTCTAAATGAAAAATAGAGAACAACGCCGTTAAAACATTCCCTAACTAAATTAATGCATCGAAAAATGAAAAGTATATCTTTTTTATTTTTAGATCTATCAATATTGTTAAATCTATATTTTTTATTTTCAGAAATTACGTTGACGTTAAAATGACGCAATATACAATGACGCAATATACAATGACGCAACAATAACAAGAAGTTCCGACTAGAACTAAACGAGCCTACTTTCCCGTATACCCATACTACTTTCTAGTACCATCAATATTCTCAAAAATAGCTAAAATCGCAAATTGTTTCAAACATATTTTTTAATACATTAAGCCGATTTCTAGGAATAAAACATTCCTCACTTATCTAAAAAAAAAAGAAAAATGAACAAATAAATTAACAGCACAATTAAAGTTAATAAGCTCATTAAAATAAATACATATCAAAAAAAAAAAAAAAAATCGTTTCTTTTTTCCCTGTTGCCAAAAATAATTTTTGAAATGAATTAATGCACTTACCAAAATAAATAAAAACAATAAAAAGTCAACTTAAAGAAATAATTTTCATTGTCAAAAAAAAAAAAAAAAAAAAATCGTCTGCGCATATCTTTATGTAGAAACATAAATGACTTCGAGTTTATTCGCCGAAAACTAAATTCGCAACTCCAACGAACTATAGGGGACTCTGCAGTCACTGTCTAATGGCGGACGAAAAAGCTAAAACAAACGCACGTGGTAACGAAGAAAATGCTAAAAGTTTTGTGATTTTTGTTCGTATGTATGATTTTTTCGCTTTATTCATTTGAAAAGATTTTTCAAAGTCTTTTGGTTATTCTGACCCATATAGAAAGAGATTAGAAACCAAAAAGTATTACGAAAGTAAACAATTAATGCAGTAAGTTGTTCTGAAGCAGCCATTTTCACGATGTTGAATTCGGAATTCATAAATTTTTGGTTCGCTTCGAACGGCATTTTCATTTTGTACCGTTTTTTCTATACATTAGTACATATTAAGTTCAGTTTCGTGACATTTCCGGCATTTGTTGACATTTTTGTCACATAGTGCACATACGTGGCAGACTGTCAAGAGTAACGTTTAACACTAGATAATTTATTTCTATGACTATATGATTGGATATCCAAAGAAATCATGCATTTAATTCATTCGTCATGGAAATGATTTACATGATATGCGAAATCTTGTCAAGATACATTATTCTTTCACACAAATTTAAAACCATAACCCTATAAACAGATTTTTGGCGAACCTTTATTTTTTATTGTTCAAATTCTTAACGTTCTTTCTGGATTTTTCAATCTGTTCTGCGATAAATATTTTCAAGAAAATTTATTTGCATACTGTCTATTTCAGTAGGATACTGTAGTAACAAAGGTTATTTAAATCATTTATGTGGAATTAGGTTAAGGAAAAGTGTCCAGTCAATGTTGTTAAGTTCGTTTTTTTTTCATCGAATTGAAAAACTGATATTTATTCAAATTCACTCAGAACAAAATAAATAAAATGTGTACTCACAGTTTATATATGGTGGTAGTTTTCTTTTCAGTTAATTGACCATTATTTCTTTTTACTTATCGAATTCTGTAATCTTACTATCATTTTATTCCACTCATGATAAAAATTAAAAATGGTTTAACTAAAAACGCGAAATCTCGCCAAGGCTACTTTGCTCGCACAATACTAACACTATATAACCCTAAACAAATTTGGCGAAACCTTTCAGCTGAGAATAAAAGGAATAGAGTAAATTCTTTCTCGGTTAAACATTTTTCATTTTGTTCTACGATAATAAATTCAAGAAAATATTTTGCATACTGTCCATTCCAACTAAATGCTGCTGTAAAATATGATTAGTTAAATTAATTTAAGATTAAAAAAAACTCATATTCTTACAAATTCATACAAAACAATAAAAAATTTTACCTGGTATAACGTTATCCAATTTTGTTAATCCAGAGTTTTCTTGTTTATGCTTCCACCATTTAATACTTGTTTGAAAGAAATAAGGAAAACTAACATTATTTTGAGAAGCTCGAGAATACTACTAAGGGACGAATTAATTTCTGTCGCTGAAAGCAAACTAAAACACATCGATTGCGTTAATAAATACTCAGAACAAACTGCCTGTGTTTACGTCAACAGACACACGTGGAGCGCAACGTGGCAATGTTTTAGTTGCATTCGCAGTTTTATAAATCACCGCAAGGTAGCGTATTCGAGCGCTGGAGTTCCGAATACCTAAATTAAAACTTTAGCGTGAAAATAAAAACAAGTCATATCAACAATAAGCATTTCACAGTTCAAACCAGAGCTGTGGAGTCGGAGTCAATCTCATTTTGGGATAAAGGTTGTCGGAGTCGAATATCCAAGAATCGGAGTCGGTCATTTGTCCTCCGTGTATAAATTTTTGCCAAAGCTACGTAGTCAGAGTCGAAGTCGGGGAGCCGGAGTTCGATTAATTGTCGGGCACAGGAGTCGGAGTCAGATGCCCCTAAATTCTCGGAGTCGATGTCTGGAGTTTGGCGTCAAGAGCTATTTCCAACAAAATTTGCTTGAAGGAAATCCGCCTTCAAGTACGGAATCTACATTGACATTCAGTTTCCCCGTAGACGCTAATGTTAAGAGATTTGAACTGTTCAAAATTGAAGGGAAAATTGTTCAAATTAAAAAAATATTTTATATACAAGTTTTTCATCAAAAGCTTTTTCCTACAAAGTTTGTTTGAAACAAATTCGCCTAATAGTTCGGAATTGCCTAGAATTTCCCCGTAAGCGCTAATGTTAAGTTATTTTGAACTGTTCAAAATTGAACAAAAAATAGTTCGAATCAAAAAGTGAAATATGGGAATGAGGTGTCCTCGCCAAGATCTTTCGAACAAAAAAATGTTTGTTCGAATCGGACTATTCATTCAACAGTTATTAGGGGGGGGGGGGGACAGGCCGACAGACCGACGGACCGACAGACATTTTCCTCCATCTCAATACCCTACTTTCCAATTTTTAATTTTTCGATATTTATTTAATTATTTTATTTATTTTTGACTTTTTTAGGTTTTCCGCGATATTTTTAAGATGCATTAAGCCTTCTTTCATGCTTTTTTCTTCTTTTCCTGACTTTTACTGGGAAAGTACGCTAAAAAGCAGTAGTAAAAACGTACATTTAGGGAATATTTTTGCCGATAACTTTTCAAAACAACATACAAAAAAAAAAAAAAAAAAAAAAAAAAAAAAAAAAAAAAAAAAAAAAAAAAAAAACCTGTGACCCACTTCCCTCAATTAACTCTAATTTGAATTCTGAAACTTTGAATTCAAAATATGTTTTTCGCAATCACGAGTTGCGACAAGACGCTACTCATTAGAGTTATTGTTTTTAGAAATGGCTCATACTCCCAAGCATGCCCCTCCTCCTGGGTGGTTACGTGTGTATAGTTGTGTGTGCGTGTGTAGGCTTACGTGTGTATGTGTGTAAAGGCGCGCGCGCGCGTAGGCGAGTGTGTATGAGCATGTCTGTGTAGGATATGGACGCCACCACCCAGCAGAAGTGGATTCCGGGGAACAGTGCTCAGGACCAGAGCAGCCGCGCCGCCGCCGGTGGGCGGTGGTGCTGCAGAGGCCCCTGGTCCAAGCTGAAAAAGGAACCACAATGCCAAGGATGGTCAAGTGAGAACAATAAGCAATCGTGATTGCTCAAAAAAAAAAAAAAAAAAAATATCGTTTCTTGTTCGGTAACTTGTTTTTGAAACATTTAGTTTCATATTTTTCGTGGCATCATTTGAATTTTTTTCAGGCAGAGCACAAGAAATTGAGTTCAAATTACCAGAATATGATGGAACAATTCAACCTACCATTAGGTAATTATTTGATTTTCTGTCTACTTTCCCAGTAAAAGTCTGAGAAAGAAGAAAAAATTATAAAAGAAGGATTAATGCATCTCAAAAATATCGCGAAAAAAAAGTCTGAAGTAAAAAAAAAATAATTGAATAAATATCGAGAAATTAAAAATTAGAAAGTAGTGTATTGAGATGGAAAAAAAGTCTGTCTGTCTGTCCACTCTAATAACTTTTGAGTGAATAGTCCGATTTGAACAATTTTTTTTTGGTTCGAAAGATTTCGGCAAGGACACCTTATTCCCACATTTCATTTTCTGATTTGAATAATTTTAAGTTCAATTTTGAACAGTTAAAAAATTTAACATTAGCGCCTACGGGGAAATTCAAGGCAAATATAAATCCCAAACTTAGAGACGAATTTGCTGGAAACAAACTTGTAAGGAAAAAGCTTTTGATGAAGAACATGTATAAAAAATCTCTTTTTGATTTGAACAATTTTCCGTTCATATTTGACAGTTTAAATCCTTTAACATTAGCTCCTACGGGGAAACATTCAATATAGATCCCGACTAAAAGGCGAGGTTACTTCAACCAAATTTTGTTGGAAATAGCTCTTGATGACAAACTCTCGACTCCTGGAATTTTAATGCAGTCGATTCTGACGCCGACTCCTGTCCCCGAAAATTAGTCGGACTCCGATCCCGTAGCTTTGGCAAAAATTTAGACACGAAGGGAAAATGACTGATTCCGACTCTTGGAAATTTAAAGTCTTCGACTCCAACTCCGTAAACACTGACAGAGTTGCGGACTTTAAGGGAAAATGACCGATGCCGAATCTGAGTCTTTGAATTAAAAACCTTCAACTACCGAATCTGACTCTTTTACCCCGAAATGAGATTGACTCCGACTTCGCAGCCATGGGTTTTACTTTAAAATAATTATCGTTGATAAATCATTTTTTCTTATTTTCATGCTAAAATTTATGTATTCAGTGTTTTGCGGAAAAATCGAAGTATTTTATGTTTTTTTTTTTTTTTTTTGAATAATGAAAATTATTTCTTTAAGTTGACATTTTTTTCTTTATTTTGCAAGTATATTTACACATAGAAACATAGGTTAACCTAATAAAAAGTACAATATGCTTCGACCAAGCCCGAAAATAACTTCTTTTCAATATTAGATCTTATGGAGTCTGGAATATGTGCTAAGTAGTGAGCCATAATGTGTCTTTAGATATTTCCTTCTTGCCCTAGCCCAATGAGTCACGATAAAAGTATTTAAAATTATAAAATAAAGTTTCAATTGATGTAGGATATTTTGATTAGAACCACTATTACAAATACGCAAGAATAAAAAACTGCATACAAACAACGAAATTATGACATATCTTGAAGGTTGTTTTTTGTTAAATAAACAACTTCCTTCAATAATAAAGGATGCATAAGGAGCAAAACAGAAAAGGACGTATTTCAAAATAAGTTTCTTCAAAGCTGCCTTGAAGTGATTATTTTATACGACTGTTCTCTGCGAGATGCCAAACATGGATTGTATAATATTCAATATTGTTATCTACCAGTAACTATAGTACATGCATCTTTTTGTGATACAAAAGAAGCAAACTAAATTCGACGCTTTCTTCATCTTTTAAGGAACCAAGTCATGAAGCAATTCCTCCCGTGTGGTTAACTCCGAGCTACCTAGGTGTTGTACCATGTTAAAACTAAAAACTTCATTTGCTCCCTAAGTGTAGCCTATAAGTTATTACACTACTGGTATTAAAGTTTGGATAATTTCGGTTTAAGTTAGTTTTTAACCCCCGACATACAAAGGAAGGGGGTTATAAGTTTTACATATCTGTGCATGTGTGTGTCTGTCTGTGGCACTCTAGCGCCTAAACGGATGGATCTTTTTTGAAAAAAAAAATGTTCGAAAGGAGAGTTGATCGAGAGTGTTAGCTAGGTTGCGTCTTCGGATGACAATAATTAACAAAGATATTAATTAGAAACCTCTCAAAGGTTTTTCGCGATTTTTGCAGAGAAAACATATTTTAAATTTTTTAAATTTAGTACCTAATTAAATAAAGAGTAATTTTTTCTGCGACTGATAGAATGTGTTTGGAACTTCCATTTTATACATAATTCTAACTATAACGCTTTTTGAAGCAGATTTTAAATACAGATAAGCCTTTATTCAAATGATTGGTAACCGATTTCATTGTTGGCCGACAATGAAATTAAAAGCAATGATTTAAAAATTTTATCTGTTGCCAGTTTCTATTTAATAAGAAATAAAATACTTGTAATTGATTTTAAATAGTTTTAGGATTTTAAAAGGATTTTTAATTTTCCCTCTTAATTCTACAATTGCGACTCAGTCCGTTTTTTTTTTAATTTTTAATTTAAGACGATCACTTGTTATTTTGCTGTCATAGAATGAATGAGGCACACAAAAAAGTATTTTTAACTTTTTTGCAAAGAATTTCAGATGTATTTGGAGTATTACTGAAAGAGTAGTCCGAAACTAAATCTGAAAAATGGCTAAAAATAAAGCTTTCCTCTTTTAAGAAAAGCATGTTTGAACTACTTCTGTTTTTTAACATTTCATTTTTTATGTCTCTCGTATAATGTACTATTTTTTATACCACACTGGCGAAAGAAAGCTGTTTCATAATAGAGTGCTTGTAAATTTCAAATAGCTCCACACAGGAAGTTCCGTAATGATCATATCGCTATCCTTTTTTTTTGAGCAGACTGCAGTTATTCAAATCTTTGAAGAAGTATTACGAAAGAAATCGAATTTTCAGTGAAAGTCATACAAAATTTCAGAATAAAATGGCGTGAGAAATTCTCCCTCCATCATCGATTTTATACAAATTCCCCCCTGCATGGGATTTCTTTGGCCATGATGTTTGTTTTTGCTCCCTAAGTCCAATATTCTTGATTTATTGAGCGTCGTCTGGTAAAAATGGCTTTTATCCAAAACAGTGGGTTATCATCGTAAAAAAAGAATGTAGCGACAGATTTTTTTTTTTTTTGGTGTTGAAATATTTTTCGTTTTTTATATTTGAAACGGTTTGCTGAAATTCATCTGTACATTGTAGCAAATAGTGCGCAATGTAGACTTACTCATCAATAACAACTTTTAAACATTATTACACATTTTATTTATGATATTTAATGCAATAGTTATACTAACAATAATTTGCAAATTGTGCACTGTGTGTTATTATTATTATTTTTTTTTTTGAAACAGTAGGTATACTGCTAATCTACAAACACTTTTTGAACGCATTTTGAACACGGACACCCGGCTCCTCTTCTTAGAGCACTATAAAGCACACTTTTTGAAATAGCTTTCAAAACCTTTCAAAACACGTATTTCGTACAGCACATTTTTTTTAACTCCTTTTAAAATGCAATTGAGAACATTTTTTGAGCATTGACACCTGTCTCTTCTTTTAGAACATTTTGTAGTACATTTTTGGAACACTTTTTACTGCACTTGGGCAGTGGCGTACCTAGCATGGATGACACCCTTTTATGGTACAGTCGAACCCGCTTAATGGAATAGCCATTCTGCCACGAAAAAGTATACTAATAAGCGGGATATTCCATTAACCGGGATCAAAATAACACATAACATTGGTTTGGGACATTGAAAATGTATTACAATAAGCGGGATATTCTGTTAACCGATATTCTAATAAGCGGGCTCGACTGTATTTATGGTGTCACTCCTTCCCCTCCAACACACACACACAGATGCAAAAAAAAAAAAAAAAAAACTGCAAGCATGAAATTTATGCAATTTTGAGAAACAACTACATTTGTATTATAACGAAATTTCAACTGGACTAATGTACAAAAAAAAAAAAAAAAGGGGGGGGGGTTCGGGGGTTTATCCCAGGGTTGGCCAGATTGGGCCCAATTGGGTTGGACCCAATGGGTTTTTTTTGAAAAAACCCATTAAAAAAACCCATTATTTAACCCACTTTTGGGTTTTTAAAAATTTTCTGAGAAGTTTTTTAAAACAATAATTAATTTAAATACTTTCACAATTTAAACATCTTTTTTATTTGTTCTTCACCACAGACAATGGACATAAAAAAGGAATTTTGAAATTTAATAGTATTTCTTAACTCTTAACGGCATTAAAAAAATACTTCAAAGATTTTAAATAAATATATTTAACTTTTTCTTTAACTGGTCAATAAATAACTCAAATTTTCTGGGCTAAGTCCTGTCACATCTGATTTTCTCGATATTTGTAGATTGTACAGAAGAAACTACGCTAGCTATAAGTCTTTCATGTGAATTATTTTCTGCAAACCAACATGTCACAAATCTCAAATAAACAACGCATATGTTTTAGAAATTAACAGGTTTTTCAAACAGTCGAACAGAAAATAGAATAGGATGTACAATACTTTCATTATCTTACAAAAAGTTGAATATTTCTTACTCTGTACACAGAAATAGAAACAGTCAACATTAAGTTCAAAGAAATGTCTTGATTAAGCTGAATTCAGTAAAAAGGGATTTAAACTACTTTGACGTTCTACAGTAGTTTTGCATAACAAAATGAAATACAATAAAAAAAAAATGCAAAAAAAAAAAAAAAAAAGTAGTAATTAAAAACGAACAATAGATTTTATCACTCGAGAAGTAACTTTGCCCTAACTGTCGGTAATCATGGAAACTAAAAAATCTTAAACTTCACCATTCTTGGGTTTCGTTGTCTTTTTTACTTTTCTTCAGAAAACGCTGAGTTTTCCAGTATTTTTACCCCAAGACAATTTTTGTGCTTTGTCCATATACTTACACTACAATATGCTACAAGGACCCCATTTTCCCTAAAAAAAAGACAAAAAAAAAAAAAAAAAAAACCCCACATTTCTTTTAAAAAACCCAACTTTAGTTGGGTTTTTTTGGGTTTTATTTAAAAAACCCAAAAAACCCTGGGTCCATGGGCTTTTTTAAAAAAACCCGGGTTTTTGCCAACCCTGGTTTATCCAGTGGAATTTTTTAAAATTCTTAGTCCTAAAAATGCATTTTAGCTTCATAATTTTCAAAAACTTGCAATTCCACTTAAGATGACATCCTTGGCAGACCCCCCTCCCGCCCGCCGTAGTGACACCACTAACTTATATAACACTCTTCTGGTTAAACCAGCAGTTTTTCTGATAACTTTGCTGCAATCTCGCGGGACAGCTGTCAACCGCTGCTGGACAATGAATGGTCTTCGGCCAGAGAAGGCCATCTTTTCTGACGTCACTTGGAAACCAACCAAAAGTGATTCATTAGTATTTACATTGACAGATTCTATTGAGCTGTAGTTAAAGAAACCTTTTTAAGTTATGTATGTTAAAATTAAGCGATGATTTTACAAGCATGCTTGATTGTGTTCCAAAGCTGTTCTCAAATGGGCTCCTAATCTATTCTTAAATGTGTACCATATATGATCTCAAATGGGACTCTAATCTACTCTCAAATGTGTTCCTAGGTTTAAGGGAGTATTCTAGTCTAGAGACTTGATTTTAAGGTGATTTCACAGGCGTAATAGAAAAAAAAAAGCTTAATTTCACTATCCATTTTTATCAGTTTTTTATTAATACTTTAAAAGTATAAAAATGCATAAT
The DNA here is from genome assembly GCF_026930045.1 of Uloborus diversus. Taxonomy (NCBI): domain Eukaryota; kingdom Metazoa; phylum Arthropoda; class Arachnida; order Araneae; family Uloboridae; genus Uloborus; species Uloborus diversus. Next base: position 90,344,473 of record NC_072737.1, on the reverse strand, counting down.
AGTTGAAAAAAATTAAAAATTGTAGTTTGAGGAGGCTGGCAAAGTGGGGACTCTAAAAAAAAAGGGGGGCGGGGTCTCCTGGTTAACGTGATTCTAATTCTCCAGGTAATCTGAAACATAAAGTCAAGGATAATTCTTATTAAACAAGGATGTAGAATTGTCTGGATGTGCGCTATTTGAAAATATTTATTTTTTTTTTACAAAATGGTGTCTTTAGAAAAAAAAAGTTCATTTTTTGACTCCCTTTTTGAACTTTGGTATTTTTTTTTAAAGAATAAAAATCAAAAATTTCAAAAACCCCTACGTGGGGACAATTCTGATAGTACTCATAATATCTGTACCAAATTTCAATTAAATCGGTGTATTAGAACTTGAGATATCTTGTCAGCCGTATTGAAATAACTAGTTTCGAGAAAAATGCTTTTAAAGTTAGCAATCTTATTTCAGCAAAAGAGTTTATTTCAACAAAATTAACTGTAACTCCAAAAATAATTTGAATTTCCATAAATCCTCTTAGAAACTTTTTCTTAAAGGTCTAAACTCTGAGAATATGAAGGAGAAAAATTCGATTTTTTAAAAAAATTCCCTAGACTAGAATACCCCCTTAAATTTAATAAATATCCTGAGCGGGATACATTCAGAACAGATTTGAAGTGCATAGCAGTACACTTTCTTATTGAAGGAGCACATTCGAAACACATTTAAGTTCACATTCAGACAACTAGCACACTTTTATGGGTTAACGTGTTCTAAACGGGTCTCCAACTGGGAATGGGGTTGTTTCCTTCAGTTAAAAGTACTTCAAAACTGACAGAATAAGAAATAAAAAAAACATGGACCCCGAAAATACTTTTGTTTTTCCAACAGTTATTTTTTAATTGATTTTTTAAAATGTCTGTTTTTTTCACAAGGCGTGGTCTTTATGACGTCACAAATGATGCACTTTGGCGCATCTTTCTACCGCGTTTCCACGTTATGATAATCAAGAAGCGAATTAAATATTGCGCTCTACGCTTGCTATCAACCATATCGTTGCCAATACACGTGAGTAAAGATGTGAATTAAATGTTTTGCTCTATGAATGGCAACAATGAATGGTGTTTCATCATTTGTGATGTCATCGGCAGAAGTGTAAACAATGAAAGCGCACCGATTAAGGTTTTTTTTTTTAAATATTAAACTTAACCAAATTATTTAAAAAATGGTCAGATCCTTTGTTTTTAAGAATGCTCGCTCTTTCAAAAAAAAAACTTTTAAAATTTCGGAAACGACCCCATTCGCAGTCTATGTTAGATATGCCAACAGATTTTTATTGTTACAGTATTTGTGCTATTAATTTTCATTATTTGAGTTTTAAAAGGAATTTTAAATATTTTTTAAAGCTCAAATATCTTTCGCTGTATGAAGAAATTTTTCTTTTAAACACATTGAAAAAAAAATTAGCAGCTTTGTATGTAGTTTTGTTTCTGCTTTGTGCAACAAAAGAGTACTGTTAGCTGCCAGTTTCTTGTGTTGAAGAAGTTTACTATTTAGTTTCAAATGGTGATATTACGAAACTTTTTTCTTTTTGCCATGTTGCAGGGGGCCAATATAATTTAGCTTAGCCCGCTTTTTTTTCTTGTATTCACTTTTTTGGAGGGGAGCAACAGTGTAAATCTCAAAAATTTCCAAGGTAGGACAAAGATTTTATACTGCTGCACTATCATCTTCCTTCATGATTTTTTAATAAATTCTTCTTTCTTAGCTTATTTTTAAACGCATAAAAGGGGATAATTTATAAAACTAAGATAAGTTAAATTCTTAGAAATTCTTTATGTGCAACTTATTACTGCTAAATCATATACATATTTTATTTCATTCTTTTTAGGGTGAACCATGCTAAAAGAAAGTCTTTAAAATTAAAAAAAAAAGTTTTTATATTTTATTTTAAAGTTTTCACGTTTTGAAATTTATTTGAGGTGTGACTTTTTTTGAAATTTGAAACATGTATACTCGTTACCTATCCTTCTTTGAAAAAAAAAAAAAAAAGGTGCTGACTTTCGTCTTAATGCAAATGTGTTGCTCATAAAGAGAGAATAGCTTATGTTTACTTTTAATCTTTTTTCAATCTTGCTGATTCACATGCTCGAATTTATAAACTCCTCTGAACAAGTATAGTGAAAAAAAAAATAAATAAATTAAAATGCCTAAAAATACATGCTTGCTTAAGTTAAGCCTTGAAGTTATTTTTTTAAGTTTATTAATAGTTCATTTATTTATTATTTTGGCAACAATTAAAAAGCAGAAGTATGATAACTTAATGATTTTTATTATTTTTCATTGTTTTTGCCAACAATTAAAAATCGGAAACAAACGCAGGGATTATGACAGATAAAATAAACTGCAAAATAGTTTTTCAAAAGGTTACATAGTTAAAAACGAATACAAACTTCATGGCACTTGGAGGGCGAAAAGTATTCATACATTTTTTCATTTGCTCTTTTATTTTCGATTCTTTAAATCTTATACCATATAAACCAAACAAAAAACTCTCAGCTAGAGTTCTTAAACTTTTATCAAAATAACAATAGTTCGTGAAAATATTGGAAAACGAAAGTATGGTTCAACACTCCCGTCTCTTCCTTTAAAACGATAAAAGAAATCGGATGAAAAATGTCCCCTTAATTTGTTTCCTTCTTGTGTTTAACGATTTGGAGAAAATCATCCAAGGAAGTGCGTCTTCATTATTTAAATTTTATTCAAAAACGTGGAGTACTCCCCCATTCAGAGAAAGAAAGAAAATACTTATTATCACCTTCACTTTTTATCTTGAATAAATGCATATTTATTTAAAATGATGAATTCAGTGTTGGAATAATTACTGTAGAAACGAAGTGTAAATATTTGTTTCACAACTCCGAGGAAAGTCATTAGCATTGTGAAATCACTGAAAGAGATTTTTTCAAATAACACTTTTGTAAAAAGAGAAAAGGGGAAAGTGTAAGGATTTAAAAGTCTCAGCGGCGAATTATTTCGATTCAATTCATTAGTGTGTGCCCATGCATAACCCTTACAGATTACTAAATTTAAATATAAGTTTAACCAAATAAAGAAGGAGAAAAAATATACGTGAGAACGAAAAATACTAATCACATGGAACTATATATACATACGTAGTTAATAGCCATTAAATATTACAGTGTTGTTTGTGTGATTTAACGGTTATTATAAACTTTTTCTCCCTAAAACCAACCAAAAACTTTTGTTAACAAGCTTGCCAAAACACAAGTTAAATAAAGAAGAAAGTTAATTTATATGACGTTTTTTTTTCATCTGGTATAAGTCGCCGTTCTTTTTAAGAATTTCTGATACAGGTTTGGTCTTGAAACTTTTTTAGAAAATGTGATCTGAACTCGCTTTTAACATTAATTTCGATTTATACAGGACTGTCCAGTCATTTTTTAAATCATTTAAGACCGTAAAAGTGAAAATGATAGTAATAGAAGTATTCGAGAATAACTTTATTATAAGTTTTTAATGAACGAAGTATTTTCATAGGCAAGAAAAAAGTCACATATTATTGCTTTGATGGAAGTTTATGTACTCAAATCACTATAAATAATGTAAAAAAACCTATATTAATTTACATACTTCAGAAGCTACACATTGCTATTTAACGTACGAGTCCACATTGCATAGAATTAGGCTTTATGACAGAGCTATAAAATTGGTTATCACAGCGTGTGTTGTATCATTAAAGCAAAGAAATATCTAATATACGTCTATCTTTAATGTTAGAAATAGTTCAGTATTTTACATTGAGATTAGTTTGTTTCTATTTAAATCTCAAATTGAATCCTTTCAACTAATCTAATTGGAATATCTGTATGATTTCAGTTGGCTGTGAATATTACATCTGCGTTGCTTATTTTTTTGGGACCTATTGATTATTTTCTCTAAATGGATTACCAATTGATCACAAGTTTAATAATTTAAGCTAAAATTTTATGTATAACAACATGCGCACATTCGCAGGACACATGCATGCGCGGGAACCCAATTTCTTTATCATTACAAGTTTAGTACGCAGTATAAAAATGCTTAGTTTTATAAACTAAACATCATATTACTAGTCAGTTAATGCAGTCATACTGACGTATGGCGTTCCTAGACTTCCAGGATTCTTTCTTTCCAGGTGTGTGCTTAAAATTTCATCAATACTCTCTTTTTTTAACACGCCTTTATTAGCTTCACTTTATGTTTATGAGTAACTCTCCTTTGGACTAAGAGCTAGTGGCTTATTACTGTTAGTACAGTCCCTTACTTTATGAGCGTTAGTGGCCGAGCGGGCTAAGTCGCGGGTCTTCGCTGACGTCCACCTCCGGGAATCATTGGACGTGCGTTTTAATCCCATCAACACCGAAATCAAATTTATAATCTTACAACTCAATTTTCGCTAACTTTTTGTGATCGGATTCTTTTAAAATTTGGAATGCAACCTCAGACCCGATGACAATGCTATAATCAAATTAATTTATTAACGATAAGTTATTAGTTTATTCTAATTAATACGCTTTTATTAGTTTAACTGATATGTTTGTGGGTCCAACTTTCCTTTGGACAAATAGCCAGTTGCTTATTAGAATTACTCACAACGTACAAATCAGAGCTGCGGAGTGTAACAATGCTTGCACATGAATTTACCAGAAAGCATTCAAAATGTCTGATGCAAATAATGCAAAAGAATACTAAGATACATTCCATTTTAAAAATAATAGTTTAAAAAAACTAAAAAGACACGCTTTTGTAGCAAAATGAACTAAAAAGTAAAAAATAAAATAATAGTTTAAAAAACTAAAAAAAAAAAAAAAAAAAACGCTTTAGTAGCAAAATGAACTAAAAAGTTAAAATTTAATCTTTGGAGGACAAGTATGTAAAGTAATTGACCAAACACTTAATTTTACTGTAGTAAAAAAAGCGTGGCGGGCTGCCTATTTACATTTTTGCATGGATAACAAGTGGAAGAAATTTAAGACAACTGATAAGAAGTCCCCTACGCTTTTTTTTATTACAGTAAAATTAAGTGTTTGGTCAATTACTTTATATACTTGTCATCCAAAGATTATTTTGAACTTTTTAGTTCATTTTGCTACTAAAGCGTGTTTTTTTTAGTTTCTTAAACTATTATTTTATTTTAAAGAAAAATTAGGTGATCAATTTTTACCCCATGAATATAATGATCATTAATTACCCACGGTCACTCTACTCAGGTAAGATCAAAGATAGATTTAGCAAATATTATGAAGTCAATGCTAGTGTAAAAGTAAGCTCATGCAGCTTTGACCTAACATCTTTTCCTAAATCATAACTGAAAGTTTAAATATCAAAAATATTTTGAAACTTTCTTGCATCGTTTTTGGAAAATTTCATCCCGCCGTTAGAAAATTTCTTTATTAAAACGCTATCTTTGAAACATTTTCCCTGTCTCCTCATCTTACTCATTCATATCTTCTTTGCATTTGTATCTTGTTTTTGAAAAAAAGTTTCTTTTCTTTTTTTTCTTTGCATAACTTTTTAGAGTTTTGGTTTCAGAGTTTCCCAAACGCAAATTTAAAATATTTCCCCTTTAGAGGAAAACGTAGATAAAAGTAGAATATTTTTTCGTTTTTAAGTCGAATTCTTTCAATGTAAATTATTTTCGAGATTTTTTGATCTTAGAAGATCGTAACTTTGGAGTTCTATTTTTGTATCTAAGAAAAACCAGATGGTTGTGTTCTGCACATCGTAACTTCTGTCAAATTCAATGTAAAAAACTCAAAATAAAAATAAATATATGAATGCGAGGCACGTATATACAAAATCAGTATACATACTGAAGTAGAAAACAAAACCATACAAACACGAAACAATCTAAAAAAAAATTAAAAAAAAAAAGATATGAACTTTGCCATCTTGAATTCAAATTATGTTTTTCGTAATCACGAGTGTGTGTGTGTGTGGGGGGGGGGGGGTATGTTTCTGTGTGGGGGTATGTGTATGTGTGTAGGCATGTGTGTATGTGTGTTTGTGTGTGGGGTATGTGTAATGTGTGGGTAGTTGTGTGTATGTGTAGGTGTGTGTAATGTGTTTGTGTGTGTATGTGTAGGTGTCTGTATGTATGCGATGGGTGTGTATGTGTTTGTGTGTGTAGGTGTATGTGTTGTGTAGGTGTATGTGTGTGTAGGTGTATGTGCGTGTAGGTGTATGTGCGTGTAGGTGTTTGTTATAAGTGAAGGCAAGTAAGTGACGCAACCTGGAGACTGTTTTCGCTAGAGGAGCAGCATCGTGAGGCGGCCGGCCGACGGTGGTGCTGCAGAGGGAGGCAGGAGGAAATAAAATCATAGGAATTCAAAACTGTCAAGGCGAGAACAATAAGCAATCGTGACTGCGCAAATAAATAAATAAGCACGCAAATAATTTGATAAACAAATGAACAAAATAAGCTAATTAATGAAAATGATAGGCATTTGGGTATTCATTCCCAAATAATGTTTTTTAAACAACATTAAAAACAATCTTTTTTTCCTGGATTCCCCCCCTCCCTCTACTATTACACATCTTTTTTGTGTGTCAGGCGAGAGTGTCAGGCTCACTCCAAACGAGCCCCAGGTCGAAAAAAGTTTCAGGTTGTAGGAAAAGTTTTAAAAAAATCTTGAAAGTATTGTATGTTGTATACCAATCGTATCGCAGATCTTCAATAAGGAACATTTCTGCATTATTTATATTTCTTCAAGTTACATTCACAGATACTATAACTGAGATTAAAAACAAATGAAATTTAGTGTGCTTATAATATTTTATTAATGGTTTGTTTATATTTCTGGGGATGCATCGTTCACCATGTTTATTACTATATCAAGTGAAAACATTGAGAAAAAAATCTAGAAAAAAGATTGTATTTTGATGATTCGTTAAATATTTTAAGGGAAAGTACTCAAACGAGTCTCCTTCTTAGCTACAAATGTTCTAGCTTTTGAACTTTTCACTTAGCAAGCTCCTTAGATGAATGCTAATAGTTAATATAAGAAAACAAGCAATTGTTAGTATTAAGCTCCCTCATTTTAATATAATATTCAGAAAGTGGTGGGTGATTGGGTAAAAAGGTGGTTATTTTTGGATTCAAGGGGTAATTTTGCGAAAGAACCAGGATGAATGGTGTCGAAAGCATTTGAGAGTTTTTTTTTTTTTTTTTTTTTTTGTAGCGCAGTGCTAATCAATTTGTTTGAAGTTCGAGCAACCTATTTCAATGAGCTTTAGTTTTGAAATACAAAAGTATTTTGAAATACAAAGCAACTAATAAATTTTCCTGCGTACTATTTGTCACATGGATTTCAAAAAGTTCATTTTGTCCCTCATCTGATACTTTAAGGAATTTAAAAAAGTACAATTTTTAAAATATACAAATATGTCGTCTTTCGTCACAGTGGAAATCTCATATAAACCTGTTTTTACTTGAATCAAAATAGGATTTTTAATCAGAATTATTGATGAAATTGTTTTATTTAAAAGTTTTAAATTTAATTTAAGAAAGGGAAAAGGAAAATTGGAGCACAATTTTTTTTTTAAATCAGTTTTTTCAAGAATAAGTCAAACAGAAGTTCTTGCCTTACAAGTACAATTTCTCCTACTAGTAGACTGAAAGCGTTTTTTTTTTTTTTCAATCCTATTCTTAAATCACGAAAACTTTTTTCTGGTTTTTTTTTTTCTTTTTTTTTTTAAATATTGCAATGGTGTTCTGCAATAGGGTCGTTTCCAAAATTTTTAAAGTATTTTTTTCTGAAAGAACATTTTTAAAAATATAGGATCTAACCATTTTTTAAATAATTTGTTTAAGTTTAATATTTTAAAAAAATTACTTAAATCGGTGCGCTTTCATTGTTTACGCTTCTGTCAATGACATCATAAATGATGAAATGCCATTCTGTGTTGCCATTCACAGAGCAAAATATTTCAGTGGCATCTTTATTAACGTGTATTGGCAACGATATGGTTGATAACAAGCGTAGAGCGCAATTTTAATTCGCTGCTTGATAATCATAACGTGGAAACGCGGGTACAAAATGTGCCAAAGAGCGTCATTTGTGACGTCATCAAGACCACGCCTTGTTTGCAAAATTGGACATTTAAAAAAAAATTAATTAAAAAATAACTGTTGGGTAAATGAAAGAATTTTCTGGATCCATGTTTTTTTTTTTGCTCATTCTATCCATGTCAATGACTAAAAGTAGTACTTTTGACTGAAGGAAACAACCCCTTTGGAAAGTTTGAAGATTATGTAATGCATATGAAAACGACATAAAGAACCAGTTTAGCACAATACGAACGAAAATGTGCCTAATATGAATAAAAAAATTGAATTTCAACCCAGCGCTGTATTTTATTGACGTGAGGAAGCATAAATTATCTCATCCAATTACCATTGACAATTTCTTTACACCAGAAACATGCTCCAAACTTAGAATAAGTATTGACAAAAGGTTTTATTTGTCGTAAGCATGAATAATTTGGCTTTAAACCCTAGGAACCGGAAAGTCAAATAATGCGTTACTGACGCGATTATGCATGCTCATGCAGGATACCGCTTATTGGAAAAGCAAACAAACCGAAGGCAAACGTATTCGTTTGATCCTCGCAAATCAGCTTACATTCAAATTCAGCCACCGCGTTTCCCTGGTTTTCTAGCAATAATATTTCCTGGCAAAAGAATTATGTTTTGCAAAATATTTTAAATATTTTCTGAAACTAATATTTTTTGGAATCGGTAACGAGATCGATTTTTATTTAATACTGGCCGTACCCGCAAACGGCTTTGCCCGTAGTAAAAATTGAAAGGTCGTTTGGTTCGCCTGTATATTTGAAAATAACAGAAGATGCATTTCCTAGCAATTTGCTATGCTAATTTGCTCGCCGATGTTACGGTTCCACATTATGATAATTCGGTAATTTACTCGTCCACGTTATGTTAATTTGTTCCTTAAAATGTTCTTAAATTTGGAATAGAAAAAGAAAAAAATCGAAATTTCGAAGCATCGCTTCAAGATGCACACCCCTATGCTACAAACTAATTGCCGCCAAATTTCAAGAAAATTGGCCAAACAGTCTAGGCGCTATGCGCGTCACACAGATCCGGACAGAGATCCAGATAGCGATCCAGAGAGAGATCCAGACAGCTTTACTATTAGTAAAAAAAGAGAAAAACTTTTGAAGACACTGGGATGACACTTATTTGATGCTCTCCCCTCCTCCCCCTGCTTATTCTATATAGTGAAGTAATAAATCATTTTGATACTTGCGTTTAGCACAGCCATGCAAAAATTAGCGATATTATGTATCAAAATGTATTTTTATTATATAAACGTAGAGTTGATATTCTATACCATAATTAAACATTAAATAATATGCTGTCATCACACTTTGCCTGTTGCAGTAAATAGTAAAAATGGAATTTTCTATGACACAACTTTTAATAGCGCAATATCGACTAAATTTGGAGTGCTTTTGGCATTTCCAAAAGAGAGAAAATTTTAAAAAGAATTTTTTTTCTGGATTAAAAATTTACTTCTTGCTAGAGTGCGAGTTGAAATGAGTTCAGTTAGAACCTTACTTACAGATTTGCTGTACCCCTCCAACCGCCCGCCAATGTTGGTGTCCTGGGCCCGTGCCCCATGTGCCGATGAATTTATCTGCCCTGAAAGCGATGCTTTTATATTTCATTTTTAAAAAACCGAGCGCCGGTGGTTCTATAAATTCAGCGACAGCTTTTTAGCGTTATAGAAAAATATGTCAGTTTTTATGATTTTGATTATAAGAACTCAAAGTGATTGTTATTAAACCATATTTGCAATTAAGAACCGATTTAGTTCATTTTTTCCGAATCTTCCAGAAGAAAACTTCATGTGTTCTACAAAAGTGGAATTTTAAGACGCTTAGTTTAGTCATGCAACATGCGGTAAGCGTATACTAATTTAATTTTCTTTTGGCCGTAGATTTTTGAAACACTTTTATTCAGTTCTTCATGGCTTTAGTGAAACATGAATGTGTATGTGTGCGAGAGAGAGAGAGGGGGGGGGGGGAGGTGAGTGAGTGAGGGTGAGTGAGTGAGTGAGTGAGAGAGAGAGAGAGAGAGAGAGAGAGAGAGAGAGAGAGAGAGAGAGAGAGAGAGAGAGAGAAGAGAGAGAGAGAGAGAGAGAGAGAGAGAGAGAGAGAGAGAGAGAGAGCATCTTGAGAACTGTCTACAAATGATGTCACAGCTTGAGGGACGAGGGAAGCTCATGATATTGTGACAGTTTGTGAAAAAAAGGAGAGAAGGAGTTGCAAGAAGTGTGATATCACGCATTTTTTAAAATTAAGAATATGTTAATGAAAAATAGCGTGACACGTAATAAAGGGGGAGGGGAGGGAACAAGGTGAAGTGCTGTACTTTGTAAAAAAGGGGATGGGCTCAAAAATGTAGAAAAAAGTGCGATGTCATTTATATTTATGGACAGTCCCTTGACATTTTGAACTGAGAATGAACTTTCTCCTCGCACTGTTAGGTGTGTTCACAAATGATGTCGCAATTTGAGGGAGGAGAGGGTTCGTGCAATTGTGACGATTTGTGAAGAAGGGAGGCAAGGGGCAACAAGTAGTTAAAATCGCAATTTTTTTTACAAGAATATGTTATGAAAAACAGCGTGACATGTGTCAAGGAGGAGACGGATCATGGTTAAGTTTGATACTGTGGGGGAAAACGGGGGGGGGGAGTGTTGGTCAAAAGGTTGTAAAAAAATAGGATAAATTTATGGAGAGCCACTTAGATGGATTTAGCATAAGAAAGCGAAACACTCAGATGGCATTTCATAACGGTTGACAAAGGATATGTTGCCATTAAAAGTACCTAATATAATAACAATTAGAACTATTCAAAACATTAAAATCTGTTTTTGCTAAAGAAAATACTTGGATACCTAGTAACGATTTTCTTGTGCTCACTCGTACTGATAGAAGTTAATTTGTGATACTTAGTTCTTCCATAGTCGTAATTTTAAGAATTATTTTTTTGACACATTTATATGCACAGCATTTGAGTATTTTTGGCATGACTTTTTAAATTATTTCCTCTCATTCCTTCTTCGAAAACAAAAGCATAATTTTTCAAAGATTGGTTAATAACTTGTCAGCAATATTTCCCGTGATGATATTAAAAACCTTAGTAACAGAATTCCTAATTCAGAAAAAGAATAAAACGCGAAAGGATCATGGAAAAAAAAAGATTTCTTAAAGAAAAGAGCTTCTGAGACAGTTTGCAAATTTGCCCAGATTAGTGTACGAAACTCAGGGAAACTTATCAATCACGAGATCTTATCCAATTAAACAGCTGTATAAAGTGAGTTTAGAAATATGTGAATTTCTCCTCGGAAGATTTATTGCTATCTACAACGGAATTACTTTTCTCATTGAAAGCCAAAAGATTCATTCAGCTTTCGAGAGGATCTTAGGGACAGTTAAAGAATATTTATTTCTAGTTGTATTGAAGGGAAAAAAAATGGTTAACTGTGGTATTCTTGGAGCTTCAAAGAAAATGCAATAGCTTAACAAAATTTCAAACAAAAAACTGCTCGTTTGAATTAATTTTTTCAAGAGTTGAAATTATAAGTGGAATAGAGTTGAAAACAAGAAGAAGTATAGAAGCCAAATTGTATTTTTAAAATTTCAGATGAGGTAACACATAACTTCTCAATGCTTACGGCATTATATCGACATTATAGAACGGAATAATTGCTAAAAAATATAATAGTAGTTTGGGTACGCATGAGAAAAGAATAAAAAAAAAAAAGAAAAAAGACCGGAAATCGTTACTTAGATAATAAAGCTGAAAGTTTCTCTGTCTGGATCTCTCTCTGTCTGTCTGTCAGATCTCTGTGACGCGCACACAACGCTTAGGATGGTCGACTGATTTTTATGAAATTTGGTACAAAATTAGTTTTTAGCATGGGGGTGCGCACATCGAAACAATTTTTCGAAAATTCGATTTTGTTCTTTTTTTTATTCCAATGTTAAGGACATTTTACCGATGAAATTATCACAACGTAGATGAGTAAATTACGAAATTATTATAACGTGGAAACCGTAACATGGCGAGTGAATGAACATGGCAAATTGCCAAAAAATTCATTATCCATTATTTGTAAATATACGGGCTAACCAAATGACCTTTTAATTTTCTACTACTGGCAAAGCCGTGTTGGATACCACTAGTTAATGAATAAATCTATAACTTTATTAGATATATTGGCCATTCTCTGGTAAAAGGTAATTTCATGCCCTGAGCTACAAATGTAATTAAACTAGCCAAGCATGTATGTCGGAAAATTTTAAACATTCCTCTTTTTGCACAACCTTGTGTATTAATTTAAATAATAAAATAAAAACGAAAATCAAAAGAATCAATATTTGAAAATGGTTAATTTTAACATCACGGTCAAAGCATAGACAAAAATGAACTAGGTACCGTAAAGGGGGCTACTTGGACCCGAAATTCATACTTTTTGCGAGTTTTAACTGAATACTTTGTTAAACCCATAATATGAACTTATAACCTTGTTTTAACCACTTTTTAGACGTTCTGCCTCCACCTAAAGCCTTTTTTAAACAACAATTTTAACTCTCTCTATATATTTTTTTGTTTTAAAAATTGGATTCAAGTAGCCCCGCGCTCGGACGACTTGGTCCCCACTCAGCAAATCCATTAGAAAAAGCTATAAAACAGGTGATGGTATGAAGAAGGACCAAGTACTCTGAAAAATAAACTCAAAACTTACATTCTAGTGAGCAAACTATTTATATAAATTGCAAATTATTATTATATAAATTGCAAATTATTTATATAATTAATGCAAAACCAACGCATACATAAAAACATATTTTTAGGCAAACATAATTTCTCAAATAGTAACATAATCTAACTACAACTAAACCAATTGAAACGCTCATTATTTAACATTAGAAAGAATGAAAAACCCACAATTTAATGGCTTGGGTGGATTTTTTTCGCCGATATTATTTAATACCTGCTCTTCCTAGCTACTAAATACTAGAGGATGCCCAGGTTTGTTTTGTGGACGATCTATTAATTTCTTTTTAGAGTTCAAATTTTAAGCAAAAATGTGCTGATGCCATTCTCTAAGACATTTCTTCGGAGTTAGTTGAATCTGGACACAATTGTAATTTTTCTTCTTAATAATCTGCACTATTTCCTACTTTAAGGGACTCTCTTTTACTTTCGGACCCTTTTAATCTCCAGATCTGCAATAAATGGGAATAAATAATAACTAGCCTCTTTATTTTAAAATATTACAAACCTTACTTAACATAAATTAGTGATTAAATGTGGTTTGAGGCTGTTTGAACGCTGTGTTCAAGTAGCCCCATTTTAAGGTAACCAGTGAACTTTTACTAACTTATATCAGTTACTGTGTTAATTATATAGCTATAACCTTAAAACACCGTTATTTTATTAAGAAATAGAATGCAAACATAAAACTATCTTGACCTTGATTATATCAGATGTTTCCAAAAACTTACATGTGAAAGTTTGCAGACAGCAGAAATTTTGTTTCATGCTCCAGCCTCTACCTAGTACTGCTTCCTGTCATGGAGAAAGTTTTTTTAAATTCTATACATTGAGTTATATAGGACCAGGACGGAGTTAAACACTTTTTTTTCTCATGGGTTCAAGTAGCCCCTGGAGGCTCAAGTAGTCCCACTTTACGGTACATTTCTTCTCTACATTTTAACTAGATTTGTAAATTTACATATAAGAAGAAAAAATCTTTTCCTTAACGTTCATTAAAATTGGCCCTAAGCAATAATTGTTATTACTAGAAACTTGGTTAGACGCACAATAAAATAACTAAAAATCCTGAAGTACGCAGTAAAAATTAAAAAAAAAAAAATGTGCACTAATTTTTATTTATTCAGGCAAACAAAAGTATTTACATCTGAATAAAAACCGAATGGCTTTTCTGTTCTTGCCTTTTTTAGGAGCTAAATTTTAGTTTTTGATGACTACCACCCCAAAAATAGTATACGGATTGACTGTATGCAAAAAATCGGGCTGCCAGAGAAAAATCCATAGGTTACCAACCTTTTCTTTATGAAGAAAAAATTATTTTTTGGAATCTTCTTTTACGAAAAAAATCTAAAAGTAATTGGAAAACGCAGTAGTATGCATTACCGTTAATAGAATACTGTCTGACCACGGATTGCATGGAATTTTCAAACGTCCAGATAAGACGAATCTATCTGAATGAGGGCGAAAGGTAAAAATTTGATGCCGGTATTCCGCTCATTTTAATGAGACTCTGCTTCTGCAAAAGCTGGCATCACTAAAAAATAATAGATTCGTCCATTTCCGGCTGTAAAACGGATGTTTGTCTTTCCATACAATCCGTGGTCAGACAGTAAACTATATGCAATTGCATATGCACATAATACATAACCCGGGCTTTAGTCCCTACATCATGTGAATAAAACAATATTTTCTTTTTTGTACCGATATTGACTATTTGATGAGAATATAATATTAATATAATATTATATATATATATATATATATATATATATATATATATAAATATATATATATATATATAGTAGGGTGTCCCAAGATATAATGGCGAAAAAAAAATTTGTGAAATCGAATACGCATACCCTCCAAATTTTTTCCATTTCACCTCAGAAACATGAGAAAAAAGTTCCATTGCAATTAAATAACGGGAACCCGTGCCGACTTGAGGTCAAAGTTGGACCTAAAATCCTGTAAGGCGACTACAGTGGAAAAATTGCTAACTGCATAATTCATTACTACACGCGACATCAATTTATTTAAAGCAGATATTTACAACAGTATTAGACTAAAAGAAACATTACTGTACATATTTTTAATTCAATGTTTGCTTTTTGCAGTCAGAATAGAACGTCCTCTGCTCTTGAACACAACGTAACAGATTGTTTTTGTTCCTCATCAGCTGTTAGGCAAACCATGAAAGTTCTGCATCATTTTTACCGCTCTTTCAGCTGCATCGTTTACTGCACTAAGCTTTGAGACAGTCTTTTTCACATAAAGGAATGAAATATTATTGACCATACCATAAAAACTGGATGAATTTTTTGTAGAGCAGCTTTTGAGATAATTGGGTCCACATTTTCGTACACTTTTATCAAAAAGCACAAATCTTTTTTGGGTGCTTTGACTGTCAAAATGCATTGAAGCCATGGTTTCACGTATATTGTCACTACAAAAAAGCAGACATCAAACAATGCTTCATTTTCCTTCGTATCTAATTTTAGTTGTGAACTAAATATAATAGTTTTAGGGAGTAAATCGCTCGAGCCATCCATCGAGCTTTGTGCATGACTCCCGGTGGTCTTATTTTAAATTCATTTTCTGTATCTCCACCTAAAAATATGATAGGCAGTTCTGTCAACTGTTGATAGTCATCCCTGAGCGTAATATTAGTAAGTTCAGCACGGTAAAAGTCAAGTAAATTTTCCAAGTTAGGGTACAGTTCGGAACAACTCCGCAGCTCCTCCATAGCACTGTATTTAAGTGAGATAGATCAGTTCATATATGTGATGGCGGCAAGCAAAAGAAAGCATTTCTCTATCAAAAACCACTTAAAGGACCTGTTCTGGAAGCTGTAATATCACAACTTAACTTTGTCTTCGAGGTTCCAATCTAAAACTGCCTTTCAAACAGCCTTTGTTTGTTCTTTTCCTGTGGAATTATCCAGTTTAGACTCAGCAATGAGTTGTTCCGTCACATCCATATAAAATAACTATAGATAAGCGATCTTCTTTTGATTTTTGAGCACTCAAAGCAGGCAACAGTCCCATCTTCCTCTATTTTGATTAACCGAAGTGCATCAGCATGTGCAATATTGAATAAATTGTTTAAATTACTTGAAAATTCTTGTTGGCGCTGCCTGAATACTTCTTGCAGTTTCTCTGCATTTTTTTTGTAAGTATCTCTAGATTTGATACAGGTTTTTAAGTTTATTCACACAATTTAGCAACGATTTGGTGGGAACGCGTGCCTTTTCCCAAAAGATGATGCATTCCCGAATAACGATATTTGCACTTTCACTGATGGTTAAATTTACTTCTCGAATGTTATAAAACAAAACCGACAGAACTTGTCCGTTAGAGGGAAGTTTTAAGCCCGTAGTTTGTTGTTTTACGACTCCTATTAAAAATATCCCTTTTTTTCAAACTTTGCAATTCCACTGCCATGTTTCGTTCCCTATGGAAGGACTATACTGCGCTCGCTGACCGGAATGTATTCGTACTGACATGTTTGACGGTTTGCAAATTACTACGGATAAGCCCCCTCCCCCCAACATATGTTTTTCTGTTTTCATTTGTTTTCTGTGCACTATTTACAGCTGTTTTGAGCTTTGCAAAGTATCGCGTCGCCAGCATTCGCTTGCTTATATGAATACACGTGCTATTTACACGTTTAGGCCTTTAGGCGCAAGTCGGCACGGGTTACCGTGCTTCAAATTGCATGAAACTTTTTTTCCAACGGTTTTGATATAAAAGGAAAAAAATAAGAGGGTATGCGTTTTAAAAAAACGACTTTCATTTTTTTGGGACACCCTAATATATATATATATATATATATATATATATATATATCAACATAATATGTTGATACATGTTATTATATAAAAGCAATAGGGCATTTGACAACCAAAAAACAAGACAGAGAGACAATCATTTATTTTCTTTTTTGTGGCTAGTTATTAATAAACTGCTTTTCCAATACCCCCCACCACCTTCATATCGTCTTTAAAAATATTTACAATCTTGAAACTGTTTATACGTTTACGGAAAGGGCCCAGCTAAATTGAAATGCATGGAGTTTTATACAGTTGAAAATACTTTTACTGTGGCAACAAAAAGCATTCTGCCCTCGAATAGTTTTCAGCAAATAGCATCTAGTAGAGTCAGTAAAATGAAGATAAAATGCTTGGACAAAACGGCTTTCTTCGGTAGAAATGTATCGCAAAAAACAAAATTTCGACTGTCGATTTTAGCCCAGTGTACTCAAGCTCAAGATATTCGTACTCTTTTTCTTTCAAGCCGGATTTCTTATAAGATTTCTAAAAAGACATTTGGTGCCTAAATTCCGTAACGAAAGGAATGGGATTTTGAGTGGGGAAAAACATATTATGCAATAGCTGATTTTGTATTCTAGGTCATAGGTGGAGGAAAAAGAAAGAAATCTTTTTTTCGATTTTTAAACGTGGTTCAGTAGGAGCGGTACTGAACTGGAAATATATTTTGCTTTGACACAACTAATATATTGAATTTAATTTTAAATGCTTGGTTTTTAGTAACAGCAGCACATGAAAATTGCGTGGCTTTGAGTGGTCGACAATTTTTTTAAGGCGAATTGTTTTTGTTAGGGATGCGAAAAATGATCGACTACGACTCCGACTCCGAGAATTTTAGAGCCTTCAACTCCGACTCTGCAAGCAATGGCAAAGTTGCGAACTTTGAAAGTAAAGGACCGAGTCTGACTCTGACTCCAACACTAAGAGTTTTAAACCTTCAACTTCTGATTCCGACTCCTTGACCCCAAAATCAGTTTAACTCCAACTCTTCAACTCCGACTCCGCAGCCCTGGATTTTAATGCAGTTTGAATGAGATTCAGTGTAAGGTGGGACAGCCTTTTTTAGCTTGAGGTTCTTGGATGTGATAGCAAAAACTGCTACGTGTTCGTTAGGTAGATGTTAAGAGTTAGGTCAAAGCTTTCCCGTGTATGTAAGTGTGTTAGTTTTTTTTTCTTTTGTTTAAACCACCTGTTGTTATGTCATTCACAAAGAAAGTTCCTTAATAGAACTGAAAAGAAAGGAAACTTTACAAGTAATAGTAAACAAGTGAAATTCGAATAAAAAATCTTTATGTGTTTAGATAAAAAGTCAACGTTGTTTTTTCATTCACATTTTGACTAAAACAATCGACTTATTTATTAGTATTTCAAACAGATTTTTAATTTTTTTCTAAAAATGATAAAATAAATAAATAAATAAGTAAATAAAAGGTTAACAGGTGATAAAAATTTCTTTAAGGTGTTCATTAAACTTCTAAAACATTAAAAAAAAAAAAAATTGCACATCGATACTTTTTTTACAACTGAAAGAAACAACAATTTTGCATTTAAGAAGTAAAGATTTATTTTACAAAATAAACAGAAAACCTTTCATTTAGAATTGAGGATAAACAGCGTACGAAAATGCATTTGGCTATTCCGTAAAAAAAGAGCAAGCAGAATAAAATGAGAATTGAGCTTTCTCAAAGAAGAAAAATAGATTCAGCAACTTCAATTACTTCAAAGCTTTAAATAACTCTGAAAGCAGTTGATGCACGATGATTACTTTTAAAAGTTCATTAAGATCAAGCCAAAATAGAAAGAAATTGACAGAAAACATCGCTCTTAATTGTCCCATTTTAGAAGAAATCATTCTATTTTTTGTCCTAATTAAGTCAAGTTAAGCTTCTTAATCTTTTATTTTAAATTGCTGTGCTGCACATTCATTGCATTTTTAGTTGTTTACTTGGTAAACAATAAATTTAAAACAGAATGAATGACAAAATGAATAATAATGATTTGCACGTATGTTTACTACGCAAATTCTCTGAAGCAGAAAGTTTGTCTATCTTTACATATGTCGGGATGTCTGTTTGGATGTCTGTGATGCGCATAGCGCTTAGATCGACTGGCCGATTTTCACGAAACTAGGCACTGCACATAGGGCTGTGCACATCTATTTCTTTCTTTTTCTATTCCAATTTTAAGCTCTTTTTCACATAAATTTGATAATATGGGGAGAAATTTGTCATGCACGTACTTCATTTTTAAGTCATTCGAAAGCTTAAAGTTTTCTGCATAAGATGAAATTGCTTTGAAGTTTTTACGAGTATTAGGAAGCTGTATGAAACGTTTAAAGAAACTCAGAATCCAAAACTTATCTTAAACAAGCCAAAGGATTTTGAATGATTAAACTCGAGAATAAAATCAAAAATTAAAGAAAAATGGAATTTATTTTCGAAACGGAAATTAAAATATTGTTTGTTACCATGGTTACGTGTTTTATTTCCATTGTTTGTTTAGGAACCCTTTTTTTGTTTTGCTCTTAACATTTTTAAAAACGTACTTTGTTGAGATCAAAGCGTTTTGTTTCATTTGCAACTCCAGCGCTCGAGTACGCTGCCTTGCGGTGATTTACAAAACTGCCGAAAAAACTGAAACATTGCCACATTGCGTTCCATGTGTGTCTGTTGATGTAAACACAGGCAGTTTGTTAGGAGTATTTATTAACGCATTCGATGTGTCTTAGATTGCTTTTAGTAACAGAAATTGTTTCGTCCCTTAATGGTATTCTCGATCTTCTCAAAATAATGTTAGTTTTTCATTATTTCCCTTTAAAAAATGTGATGATTGTCGTAAATGGCGAAAGCGTAAAACAAGAAAACTTTGGGTTAACAAACTTCGCATTTGCTCTGTTCGATGCATTTTTCTTTTCTTTTTTTTTTTGAAAGAGGATAACGGTATACCAGGTAAGTTTTTTTTAAAAATTGTTTTGTGTGAATTTGTAAGAATATGGGGTTTTTTTAATCTGAAGTTCGAAAGAAGGATTTGATAAAATTAGCAGAAGAATTAGGACTTTCATCTCCGCCTAGTTTAAGGGGTCTAAGGACCCTTAACCTTCAAAATTTTCGACTTTCTGGAAAAAATATATGTTATGCATATTTTAATTCTGAACAATTTGATACTTTATTTATTACCATACGCCAAAAAGTTTTCAAGTTACTGTAAAAATGCGTATACTTTCCCCATAGAGATTAATGTTAACAGCAGCTGTTTAAGCCTCTTTTTCTCAGGTGCCGGTTTCTTCGGTTTTCTCGTTTTGCGCGCATAATATCTCAGAAAGTTTCTGATATATTTCCGTAAAACTTTTCATACTTGTTTATCTGGTTTATATTTATGGCCTGAACCTAAATTTGTTTAATTTTTTTTAAAATTACTTATTTATTTTTTGAAATTTTACAAGTCATAATCAAAAATTTCCAAAACTTTGGGCAAAAATATATATATTTTTTAACATTACCTTACATTTTTAGTTAAAATTTAGGTTCAAATCATAAATATATACCAGACAAACATGTATAAAAAGTTTTACGGAAATATATAAGAAACTTTTTGAGATATCATGCACGCAAAACAAGAAAACCGAAGAAACCGGTACCTGAGAAAAAGAGGCTTAAACAGCTGCTAATAACATAAATCTCTATGGGGAAAGTTTACGCATTTTTACGATAACTTGAAAAGTTTTTGGCGTATGGTAAAAAATAAGGTATCAAATTGTTCAGAATTAAACTGTGCATAACATATATTTTTTCCAGAAAGTCGAAAATTTTGAAGGTTAAGGGTCCTTAGATCCCTTAAAAATAATTAATTAAACCAACCTAATTTACTGCAGCATTTAGTTGGAATGGGCAGTATGCAAAATATTTTCTTGAATATATTATCGTAGAACGAAATGAAAAATGTTTAACGCTGAGAATTTTCCTGGCTAAAATAGTGGGATTATAGTTTAAGGTTATAGTTTTAGTATTGTGCGAGCAAAGAACATTTCACGAGAGATTTCGCATGTCAGTTAACCGTACTTATTTTTTATCATGAGTGGAATAAAATGGTAGAAAGATTACAGAATTCGATAAGTTTAAAGAAATAATGTTAGATCAATTGAAAAGAAAACTACCACCATTTATCCGTGAGAATGTTGTTGATGATTTGCATGGCATTACATAATTAAATCATAATGCAGAAATTAGAAAAATACGAAACAGAAAAATTTTAAATTAACCGATTCGGCAATTTGAGAAAAATAACTCAGCTACAAATGCAAAACAATTAGCGTTAGCCAAGCAAGGCAAAGAAGTATCATCTTCTTTTGATAATAATGCGTAATGTCATATAATTAAATTATCTAACATTAATTGTTATTCTTGTCAGGCCACAATTATTATTTAGTTTTATCAAGAATTGATAAATATCGAATTCAACATCGTGGAAATGGCTGCTTAGAACTACGAACTACGTAATTTGCATTAATTTTTGACGTTTAGTAATGCTTCTTGAATTTTCATTTCTTTCTACGTGGGCCAGAATATCAATAAGACTTTGAAAATTAATTTAAAAAGAATAAAGCGAAAAAATCATGCATACGAACAAAATTTACTAGACTTATTAGCATTTTCTTAGTTACCACGTGCGTTTGTTTTACCTTTTTCGTCCGCCATTAGAAAGTGGCTGCAGTGACCCTTATAGTTCGTTGGAGTTGCGAATTGAAAAAGAATTAAATTCCAATATTTTAACTGTTAAATGAAAGTCGTCTGCTTTTAATTTCTAAGTTTTCGATGAATTATGCTCAGTAATTATTAAAATATTTCAATGAAGTGTGGTTGCAACTTTCTTTCCAATTTGTTACATTTAAGAAAAAATATATTATGTTGCATTTTAAATTAGGAAACAGCTTAAATGCGCAGCAGAAGTTCCTTCCCTTTTTAAAATAATAAAAATTCGGGGTCGTTTCCGAAATTTTAAAAGTATTTTTTTCTAAAAGAGCATGCTTAAAAATCTAGGATTTGATCATTTTTAATTAAATAATTTGACAAAGTTGAATATTTTTTTAAAAATATTTTAATCGGTGCACAGGTTCATTTTTTTACGCTTCTGCGCATGACATCACAAGTGATGAAATGCTATTCACTGATGACATTAGCGAAGAGAGCAATATTTAATTAATTTCTTTAGTTGCATGTACTGGGAACGATTTGGTTGATAAATAGCGTAGAGCGTAATCCTTAATTCGCTTCTAATTCTTATCTATCATATCATGGAAACGTGGTAGACACTAAGCATAAGCATTCAGGGCGCCGGTGGAGTAGCGCGCCGAAGTTCATCACTTATGACATCATAAAGACCACGCCTTTTTTAAAAACCAGATAAAAGAATTAATTAAAAATTAAACATTTTGAAAATAAAATATTTTTCCGCTCCAAATTATTTTTTTTTTTTGCTCATTTTATCAACTTCAGTGACTAAAAGTAGTACTTTTGACTGACGGAAGCAACCCCATTCTGAGAATCTGTAGGATTCGGAATAAAAAATTTTTTGTTTTTTTCCTTTGTCTCACTTTCACTTATAGTATACTTTTAATGAATGAAGTATTAAGTTAACGTTGTTAAGTTGTAACTAAAATTGACAATTCTTTAATCGTTCAATATGGATTTTTTACTACTGATATTGATTCAAAAAATGCTAACACTTCTTTTCAAATAATAAAAGCATTTTTTGCTTATGCTGATTCTAGGAAGAAATGTTCACTGTTTCGCTTAGAGTTTATGCAGTTTGAGATTTGTTGTTTGGTTTATTATTAATTGAATGTATAAAAGCAATATTACATTTACTAAAAACCAAAATGTTCTGAATAATTTTAGTTCAATGAACAAAGCAAACGTTTTTGAAGTTCACATATCATAAAGTTATATATACTACTTTTGACGTGGTGAAGAAAAAAAAGTTCAACTTACATTGGAAGTAAAATCATCAATCAAATTTATTTTGAGACTAATGTTAATTTTTTATATAATTTTCCCTTGAATACATGTATGTATTTAGCATTCTTTAATTCTCCTATTGTTAAGGCGCTTTCGTTTTGAACTTTTTTTTGAATACAACAAAAGGGAACGTCCAATAAATCCTAATACATAGGGAATTCACTGATAGAGAAACACTCCTGACGTCACCAACAATGAAACTCGTGCTGTAGCATGATAATTTGATAATATTTTTTGGTAGGAAAATACTTTATTTTGACAAAACTGAACTGAATCCGGTAACTTAACTGTTTTACTGGTAAGACTATTAATTTTAGGGGAATGAAGAAAAGAAAGAGTGATCAACAATGAACGCTATTTACTGGAGTATAGGATTCATCCACTGGAATTAGGATCAAAATTTCAACTGTCACAATATCACCAAACAGGCAATTGCTTCGTTTAAATGTAGAAGCAATTTTCACTCATCATACCTTGACGGGCGATTTTCTAGTTCCTTCTAAATAATATGCTTTTCCTTGAAATGGACTTAAGTTTTGTAGCATCTTATATCTAGTACAAATTATTCAAAGCATAAAGTTTACTTATTTATGTCTTTTTATTTTTGGAATGTTTTTAGGAACACAACAGAAGGGAACTTCCAATATATTTCTTAGGAATAATATGTTTTTCCTTGAAATGGAGTCATGCTTTTATGGCATATATGCAACAAATATTCAAAACATAAAGTCTAATGTTTGTTGCTATTATGGACACAAAACATCACATTCTTTTTTTAAAAAAATCAAAATGCTTTAATAGACTGTTTCATCGCTAAAATTTTCATTTCTTCTTTTTTTATAAACTGACATAAAAGAGACATATCGATGGGGAAAGAAGAATTAAAAAAAAAAAAAAAAAAAAAATAGATATCATATATACTGAAAAATGCATTGCTTAAGTGCGCTAAAAACATCAATGTTCTTATCACACTGCTCCTCCGCCACAAGAAAAGAGTGCCATCGATTGATCTCGATGCTGTTCTGAGGTTATTAAGATATGTTTCGCCTGCATCGCCAACTTTATGTGGATTATTTCAGGAATATTAAGTTCGGAAACGGAGTTCGCTAACAGACAATGTTTGATAAATGGTACATTACCTACGAGCATAAAGTCTCTTTCCATGTAAATGGCTTCAATTTCAGTTTATTTACGAACTTGCGTTGTCACAATAAGACGCTTAGGAAGAAAATTTGTATGGCTTATGAGGCGCATTATTTCGAAAATGGCGAGCTACATGTTAGTTGCCATTTGATGTGACGAAAAAACGTTTTTATTTATGAACGATAAAAAATGGATGCAGTTACTTACATCGTGCCTTTTAAAGGCTTTTTGTTCATATATTGAGAGACAAATGATAAAATTTTAGTGCTGCTTGAAAAAGCAATGCGAATAAATGACTGGAAATCAGCATAAAGAAGCTAGAATGTAAACAGAAGTTATTGAAAATCCACAAAAAAGTATCTTTACCTTTACCGTTTGGCCGGTTTTCATGAAATTTGGCACAAATCAGTTCATAGCATGGGGTGAGCACCTCGCAGCGATTTTTCGAAAATTCGAAACTGTTCTTTTTTCTATTCCAATTTTAAGAACATTTTACCGAGCGAATTACCATAACATGAACGAGTGGATTACCATAGCATGGACGAGCAAATTAAAATAGCATATTAGCGCGAAATTCATCATCCATCATTTGTAAATATACAGGCAAAACAAATGACCTTCTAACTTTTTACTACGGGCAAGGCCGTGCGGGTAGCGCTAGTACAAAATAAATGTCAGAATCAGTACCTAAAATCAACAATTCAGCTTTAAAATATCTATTTAAGGTACGCGCTATAATATAAAACCGACGAACCAAAAAGTAGTGTTTATAAAACGAAATTTTACATATTTAAGGACTTTATTGACGTAAGAAAGTGATTACAAATTGAAAGCAAAATAATCATTTATTACTGGATAGCTCCCAAAAGAATGGAGATTTTAGCACCCTGTTAAGTCACCTCTAATGGGAATGTACGAGGTGATACAGGTGAGTGTTGTGACATAACAGTCTCTTACGATGTCCTACGTCATCTCGTATCACATATACTATAAACGTGCTAGAACTTTAATTATACTCATAGGCTCCCCAACTTACCGTATCACAACCGATCCCAGATATACTTGAACAGTCATAAATCAGGGGATAGAGTAGACCAGAGAAGGTGATAATGTGGAAAGGGAAGTTCTGAGACCCTTGCTGTGTGTGACTGGGCATTGTCTTGTTAAAAGATTTCTCCTCAAAGCCCTCCTCCCCATGATTGCCAACACATGTAACTGAAGCATGACACTAACGTCGTTAGGGTCATGGTGTTATGGATTAATATTACGGGTAGTTATGCTCCATATGCCATGACACTATCACCCCAGCTGCAGGTGGGGTGGGCCACTGAAAACAAAAACAGGATTAGGACTTTCACACTGATGCTTCCATTTAGAGTAGTGTCACGTTCGACGGGATTGAACTTTACCCGAATGGATCCAGATTGTCTTCAGCGACGAATGCAGATTTATTTTGGGGAATGTTGACAATTGTGTACACTTGTGGAGACCTAATAGTGAACGTACTACTATAGTCCGACTGAAAACAAATGGTCCTCATCAATCATTTGAGAAAACGAATCTATTCCTTAAAATAGTTAAAGAAGGAAGAACGAGTGGTACTTTTTGGAGTTGAGCAACATTTTGGTGATATGAAAAAAGAAAGGCACTCCGAGTATGATTTCGTTATGTGATTATTCGGACCTGAAAAGTTTAAGTTGCAGCAGTAACTGTATTGCATTCCTACTCTCGCTAATTTAAATTGAAATTAATTATAGGAGGCGTTATTATCGCTGACCAACTGCTGCTGAAAAAAGTGAAACCAAGATCTATCGACGAACGTAGGATGGGGCCCGTCCAATGAGACATCTGCCTTGACCGCAGAAAATTAAAACGTTTTACCTCTTTGGCTAATATCTCAAATTCCAAGGTGGCGCATTCAAACTCTAGAACCAATGCCGCATTTGCAAATTCCGTTTCAACTTTCTTCTCCATATCGCCCCTTCACGAAAATGGACTATTCTGAAAAAAGACGGGGCCGAGGGTGAACTCTTCATGGCCACACTTTAGTACCATTGCTTTTTCAGCAGTTCCTCGCACCCACAACTGGATGATGTTCTGGGGCGCTGTCATATTCGAAACATGGTCACACCTAATATTGATCCACAACATTCTACTGCCGTGTGCAGGTAAAGGGCAGTAACTGCAAATTTTTCATTTTTTATTTTTTTGCATTTATGTCTATTATCTTTAATGTACAAGCTCGCATATTTGGTTTCCGCTGAAAAAGAAAGGCTCAAAACAGACTGTTGATTCCAAAATTTTCCTATTGTTAGTATTGATTCCAAAACGCGTTTCTTCAAATATCTCGAAAACTCATTTCTGCAGATACTGCCGTTTACCTAGTACTACCGTTTACCTAGTATAGCCGTCTAACAGTACGTTTGTGACATACTTCAGACGCATAAGTTAACACTAATGCTGGGCTTCCCAGGAGTTATTTTTTAACAGGACAATGCTCAGGCACGCACAGCATGGGTGTCAGAGGAATTTATCTTCAACATTACTGCCATCTCTGGCCTGCTTGTTCCCCTGATTTCTTACAGATAGAGCATATTTGTAATCGCCGGCAAGTTGGACAGCCACCACGTTTGATTGATTTAAGATCGTGTTTACAGTAACTGTGGAACAAGATGATGTAGGAAATCGTACGAGACTGCAATACCTCAATACTCGACTGTATCGAGTCGCACATTCACGCTAGAGGTAGCTCAACGGGGTACTTAAAACCCAAATTATTCGGGATTTTTCTAGTAATAAATGATCACTTTGTAATCTTTTTCTAAAATCAATGTTGTCCTCACGTATGTAAAATTTCCTTTCCCACAGAATTTCTTTTTTGTTATAGATTGTATTTCAGTTTGTAACGCTATTAACATTTGTGTTTGATACCATTGTTCTTTGCTCTCGAGGAAACAAAAAACTCTTTTTATTAGTTTAGTAAAAATTTTCCTTTTACAGAAATTTTCAATTAGTACAAAAAGGAGAAAAAAAATCCAAATCACCATTATTGTAGATTTTATTTTGGTTTCATATTCAGCGATGTTTATGTAAGAGTGCGCAATTTTTACTCTTCATTTATGACACCAATTTCCGGAAACTCGATGAGGGGTAAATTATTTCCCTCTTTGGGATCCTTTTAGCCCCTGAAAACCCTGATTAGGCACCCCAAAAAATAGGCAACCTTACTTAAACGTTTTATTTCCATCTTTTACCCTTCATTTATGATAACGATTTTCGGAAACTCAAAGAGGGAAAATTACTTATTTTTAGGCACCTTTCAACCCCTAGCAGCCCAGATTAGTCCAATGAAAGAGGTAGAAATTTTTACTTTAGCTTTTTATTTACAACTTTACTTTTCATCTATGGTAACAATTTTTGGAAACTCGATGAGGGTAGGTCAAGCCTCTTGGGATCTTAGACGATAAGCTGTAGATTGAAGCTTTCTTATTAGTTAAAGGTTTGAGTTTAATTAGTTTAAGTTTTACTATCTGATAATCATTTGGAGCAAAGAACGACTGGCGTAAGCTTTATCTGATATCAATTGCACTGCCCGATGTTGCACGGTCTACTTCGAAAACAAAAGTTGTGTCAAGCTACGTATGTTTAACAATCAGGCATAAATTTAAAAAAAAATCGTTGAATTTTCCGCCATCGTGTAGAAAAGAGCAATTTTATGACTCAAAATTTATATTTAGGCATTTTTTGATTAAAAAAAATTCTACCTACATGGGGGGGGGGAGGAGGGGATGTCAATTCTTCAGCATCGAAGGACCTCGAGGCCAAGTTTGGCGCAGATACAAGTTGAAATTATTGCGGTTGTTTTTTTCTGCAATAAAATCCCTCAAAACAGTTAAATAGATGGCACCACGTGCAGTATTATTCACAATTTAAAGTCCGATTTTTTAAATTTTTTAAAATTGAATTCCTGAACATCAAACAATTTCTATACTAAATTTGGCAGAGATTCGACGTAAACTCTGTATTTGTAAAAGAAACATACACACCCAACCACAGGCAGCCATTTCTTTATCTATACATAGACTATTATAAATTTTCAACGAGACTAAAAACAGAGTATATAGAGGGTTTGCCAAAAAATTTTTTCCTTTTTGTTGTATTATCATTTTTTTTTAATGTTTAAGTGATTTATTATGTATGGTTCTTCACAAAAAATTTCGCGTGTTAGGATGAACTTTGGTGCACACGCACCCATGTGGGTTAAAAAGTGAGTTTAATACTTGCGTGCTGAGTTTCAGAACACAAATTTCTTAAGCGTGTTTTAATGATTCTCTGAGAATTTGCCTTTCAGGGGCGTAGTAATAATCTTTGGAAAATTAAACTTTTATTTGTCTTTTAATGATCCCTCAAAAATTAAACGAGCACGAGCGCTTTAATGATCTCTTAAGTATTAAATTTAAGTACTTATTTTAATAACCATGAGAAACTTTTACTTTAACTTGATTTAGTGACTCGATTTGATATTCATGTACAAACTCATAAAGCGGTTTTATATTCAAAGAAATTCATACTGTCATACCAAGGTTTTATTGCTTGTCTTGAGGCTGATTTAAGAACCAGACGATAATGTTTCAGTTTCGATAAAAATGGGCTGGAACAATAAAGCTATTAGTTTAATTGTTTTAGATTACGAGCTGTAATTTTATTGCTAAGATATGAGAATATTTCGAAAGTTAATTAAATTTTGGAGGTATTAGGGAGGGTGAGAGGGAGAGAGAGACAGAGGCGGGGGGAGATAATCAATTAAAATGATGAAGTAAAATGCAAAAGATTGTGTAGGATTTTGTGAAAAACAGAGAGCTCAGATGATACCAAAGTTGGATATCGGCACCTATTACCTTTGGTACCATCATCACCAGTAGCATTTCATGTCACATAAAAAAAAAGATTTTTCCCTTAAATTTTTTCACCAGTTATGCTCAATTTCACCTTTTTTTACACACATCCCGTTGCTTTTAAGTACCTCAGATAATCTTCGTTCAAACCTGCAGTCATCAGAGTGTACAAACGATATGTAAAAAGAAAAACATATAATGCAAATCTTTAATGGTTTCAAATCATATTTGAACTGTTGTGTGATAGGGTTTATAAATTGGTTGCAATTCTTTGACTATTGTAACAGTTTGCACATAATATTATTTGCCTTTGACGGTATTTACTTCCCATTACTATACAACTTAGCGCAAAAATGTTCATATGATTTTCAACATAAAGGGAAAAAAATGTTTTATTTATAAATCTCTAGGAGATTTGATCAAGAGATGAAAGACATCAAAACGTTAACCCGGTGAAAGATATTGATTGCGTTTTCAGCAGAAATGTTTAAGATGATTAAATTATTGTTGCATTTATTTCTATAATGATACCAAATGAAAGTAATTTTTTAGTGCTGCGTTGATATTACATTAACCGGCAAAAGTTTTAAGATCGTTATTGGGGTCCACGAGGGCAAATCGATTATATAAGGTTCTTAACTCGACTTAACAAATACACATATTATTATTGATTAACACACACATTTTTTCTATTTTCAGTAGTTAATATTGTTCAAATTTAGTTTTTTCCTGCACTTTAACACGTTATCTTTTGTAAAGCAACAACTCTCTAGTGTCGTTAATGTTTTATTGTATCATTGTAAAGCTTTTATGCATTGGTGTTGTCTACTTTATTACATATATTGATGTTAAATTACCAAAATTTTTGTCAAGAGCAAATCAAAATTGTAACAGATAATTATGTAATGTTTTATGTATTTAAATAAAGTTCCTCAGACACCCACTTGCTCTGATTTATCTGAGCATTTAAAACCGATAAACCGAGCAATTGGTATATGCGGGTGGTCTCTGAGGGTGTCAAGTGTCAAGTGCTATGCTCTTTCGATTGTTCCTATTCAGATTTGTTTCATTTTTACACTATATCGTGCATGATTTCTCGGTAAGTATATATCGTCGCCTCAGCGCAACAGTAAGAGTTCTTACTGTTATTGCTGGATTAGATGTCTTTCTTTGCTCTGAAGTGACGATATGTGCAATAAAACTATAGAAAACTAAGATTACGTTATTTGCATGCATAAAAAAAATAATGTCACATAACGAAAGTCGTGAATTTTTCTGAGTGAGTGGTTTTATATTGCTATTTCTTGTTAACACATCGTGCCTCGGGAGCGACACAGGACGTCTTTTGATAAACGTATGGTGTTGATCGGGAATGTCACACGACTTTCTTCAATACCCGAATGAAATTGACGTGCTATTATACATTCAACTTGTGATAATCGTTTATTTAGAGATTTTTTTTTTATTTTTACATTTGCAGTTATAAAAGCAAATGTATTAAGAAAGTTTGCTTTTGTAAGAATGCATGATAAAAATGTTGTCTTGTTTATGTTGTGATGGTTTTTTCTTTTCCGATTGGACCGTCGGACACACGCATTAGTTGTTTCAAATAAAGAAATAAATAAATGAATAAAGTAATAAATAGATAAAAAACCTGTTTCGCAATTTGTTCAAACCTGGGTTTCTGCTTTAAACGGCTGATAATCATTTATTATTTGATTAAACTCCTTTTTTTTGTGGTTGACTTTGGCATATTATATTATCTCTGCCCGAATTTTTCATTTTGGGATTGGCATCATCCATAGATAAGGATTAGGAGATTAGGGTTGGCACGTTATTTCAGCCATGGATTCTCATTACAGAGATGTTTTTTTTTTCTATTTTAAAATACTTATATTATCATTTAGATTGCTTACATTAAGTTTTATTATTGTTTGTAGAACATTTTACAATAAACTTTTCATAACGTTTAGGGAATTTTTCAGTTGAAATATTTATTTCAAAATGTATCTCTGGTTTATTTCAACTAAAAAACCACGAAACATTATACAAACTTTATTGTAAATCTGCCTTCACGTATCTACGATATATGAAGGTTCATGATGTAAATATCAAGTGCTTTTGCAATTAAAAAATTAAAAACAAAAAATGGTATATTGGATACATTATCACTCTTTTAATTTTTCACCTACAATCTTAAAAGTTTGTGTATAAAATACTCTTTGCCATAGTACTCTGTCAATCAAAATAATAATATTAATAATAATAACTATTTTATAATTCCGACTGAAGGGCTTAAGAATTAAAGTAATAAATAAATATAAAGCTTTATTCTGACATGATAACTTTCTAGCACAACTAGAATTTTAGTTTCAATACTTGTCCCCATTTACATAAATTCATTTAAAATGTCTTTAAGTTGGAAAATATGTTAGAATAAGCGTTCCCTCTTTGTCTGAAAATTATGACTGAAAAATATTAGCCCGTCGAGGAAGACATCAAAGACAAAACGGTTGGAGCAGCTGCTGATGAATGCGGCTCTTGTGCCTATTGTTTGACTGCAGTAGAATAGCGCCTATTGAAAAGGTGAGATAACGACCATTAGGGCCTTTTATAGTAAAGCAGATGCCAGAGACGGAGATTAATAGATTTCGTGGCCGCAAAGGGCTGGTATTGAATAAAGCATATTTGGTTTATATGTTTTGTACGTGTCTTTCGTAACCAGTAGTTGTTTATGAATTCTTTTGCATAGAGTAGAAGTCAATGCACTTATAATATGGCATGCTATTAAATTCTTTTTAATGTAAAACTATATAAATACGTCTGTTGTGCTGAAAGAGTATCAAATAGTTTGTAAATTAGGATTATTTTTTTAAAAACAAATTGGAAAAAGAAGACCGTTGGGACGAGGTCTTCAAAGGTAGTGAGAAACTTTTTTGGGCAATATATTGACGTACCCTGAACATGGATAACAAAACTTTTAACTTTTTCTATTTCACTTTACGATGCAAAAGCAAATAATTTTAAGCGGCAGTTAACAATTTTAAACTCAGGGGTCTAATTAATTCACGATCCTGCGGGGACCTGTACAGTTGTTGATCCGTACTATTTTTTTTTTCAACTGACAATCTTACAAAGAAATGTAACATTTTGTTTAAAGTCTTCTTCTGCTAAAAAGTAGTTCATTTCAAAACGTTTCCTTTTCAGGTTATGTTGGAGGATAACCTCATTTGTTTTATTAGGAAAAAGTCGGGATTGTATTTATCATTGTTGGAAATTCAGTCTTAGATTTTTTAAGTACAGCCTTTTTAGGAAAACTTACGCACGTTTCTTTGCACACAAAATTATATTTGATTTCGCTACAGATAAGAATTTTTTATGGCATGCTTCTTCTAACCAATAATTAATTTCAATCGCAGAATGTTCAACAATCCAAAGTCAGTAAACTATCATTTATAATTTGTAAATGTGCAAGTATCAATTTTGTTTTTTTGTAAAATCAGGCTTTGAAAAAACTAAATTCAACAAAAATAAAGCGGTGCAATCCCGTTGTAGTGAATATCAATACAACACAATGTCCGTCTCAGCGAAATAAATTTTCAGTCCCGATTTAATTTTCTCTCTTTCTTTCATCACATTGCTTAAACTCCTCTATAAAGAAACTCCCGTTGCAACGGAAAATGCGTGGTTTTTTGAAATTCGTTGTAATGAGATTTCACTGCATTAAAATACCGGCTTCATTTATCTGAAGATGACATTTCGTCATAGTAAAATGAGAACGAAGACTAAAAAAATAATATTCTTTTCAAATTTCAACTGTGAGGAGTATACTAGAGGAGGAGAGGAGATAATCAATCACTAAGCCAACAGCGTTTGAAAGACTGGAATTGAAACTCGACAATAACAAAACAAACGCGCACCGCTCGCTTTTGATGAAACGCGACTCGCAACTAAATACTTTAAAAAATCATTTTCGATTCAAGAGACTCCAATTGAAATTATAGATAACAAAACAAACTCGCTTGTCGCTTTTGATGATACGCGATTCGTAACTAAATGTTTAAAAAAATCATTTTCGATTCAAAAGACTCGAATTAAAATTATAGATAACAAAACAAACTCGCACGCTCACTTTTGATGAAACGCGACTCGCAACTAAATGCTTAAAAAAATCATTTTTGATTCAAAAGACTCGAATTAAAATAATAGATAACAAAACAAACTCGCACGCTCACTTTTAATGATACGCCATTCGCAACTAAATGCCGAAGAAATAGTTATAGTAATAGTTATAGCTGTTATAGTAAAATGAGAACGAAGACTAAAAAAATAATTTTGTTTTCAAATTTCAACTGTGCGGGGTATAATGGGGGGGGGGGGGAAGAGAAATCAATCAATAAGCCATCAACGTTTGAAAGACTCGAATTGAAATTATAGATGACAAAACAAACTTTCAGCGCTCGCTTTTGATGAAACGCGACTCGCAACTAAATGCTGAAGCCAAGTTTTAGCTTTCGTATAGCGTAAAATTGGCGTTGGACGACTGCCGAGTATTGCTTTCCAAAAAAGAATGTTCCTTTGATAAATTGTTTCAAATAGTTTTGATGCTGGAATATACGTTCTGAATAGTCATTTTTCTCCAGAATTGTGCTTTTGTCAGTTCGTTTTGAATGCTTTTTACGCTTTGTTTTTCCCAGTAACGATTACTAAGCAGAAAAATTAAAGCACAACTGCTCCGTAAATAATGATGTAAGTTATTTATGTGAAAGGCATCATAACAAAAGTAAAATCTTTGTCGGTCAAAATGTCTGATGATTTCATGGTTCGTATTAAGAGAGATTAATTTATCAACATTTTGAGCAATACCGAGAAAAAATGCATTTTCTATCAAACATTTTTTGCTGAACAACCTTTGATCATAACCCGTAAAAAATGGTGTTTCAGGAGAAAATTTATACGTTAAGTAAACATAAAGAGAGAGAGAGAGAGTGGTGAGATCGTATATATATATACGATCTCACCACTCTAGTCTCGATCGTATAAATATATAATATTGCGAAAATATTATTATATATATATATATATATATATATATATATATATAATATTTTCGCAATGAACTATTTTCTCGATCTTTATTGAGTAGAAAAAAAAAGAAACATTGAGTTGGAATTTCCATTTTACAGCATAGTTAAAAGTTTGCCCTCACAGTAAGCTAGTTAACTCTTCCAAACTAGTCGTTTCCTTACAGTTGTTGCTTATGAACGGTTTTCACTTTGCAAATGTTATTGAAAAAGAAAAGGGTGTCAGAAGCAAAAACAAGCAGTAAGTCTAATCTTCATTTATCTAAACTTCAATTTCTCTTCCTCTGTTTCAGTTATTTACCAGTTAATGCAAATGAGGAGCCCTATTAATGTTTGAAAAAATGAAATCCTGTAGTTAAGTTAAAGCATATACGTTCGAAAAGTCTATCGATAAATAAAAAATACAAAAAGACATTTATATTTCTTACTAGTGACTGTCAAGTGACGCGTGTTCAAAAATCACTCTTGAACAAAATAAATCTTTAAAATTCCCCTACAAAACATGGATAAATAAACAAAAAAGGAAAAATTTTGAATCCCCCCGATTTCCGGAAAAGCCTCAAAACAAAAGCCAGAATTTTATTTGTTCATATTCGAGAAAAAAATGGCAACAGATCTTTATTCTCAATGTTTTTCTTCACGTTACAAGTTCTAATAAAAGCACTAGCTTTGTCGTACTGCTTTGCACGGTCTACCTGGAAAATAAAAGTTATCTCAAGTGACGCGTGTTCAACAATCAGGCACAGCCATCTTAACACAAGGCCTGCGCGCTCATTCAACATGGCCGCCCGTGAAGGCGGTTTGTTTACATCTCATAATAGCTCTACCGTGAATAAAAATTTAGATTTTTTTATAATCCATTAAAAAAAAAACAGTTAATTTTTACATGAAATACTCCGATATATCTCTAAATTAAAAATTTATATCGTTCGAGTTTTAATATCGACACAAATAGTTCTTAAATAGTAAACTAAATTAAAATTCATGCATGACACAATTAAATATCATATTCGCAATAAATATATAGATAATGAATAAAAATGAAAATTTTAATGTGAAAAAAGAAAATGCACTTCAACTTCAAACAAGGGCGGATCCAGAAAATGTTCAAGGAGGGGGCGATTTTTTTTTTACTGTTCACTTTTTGGAACTTTAATCTCTTTAAACTTTCGAAGGAGTGTACTGAACCCCATCGCTTACCCTTACGTAAATAAAGGCGTCCTATAGTTGTGTTTCTTTCAAAACATATCCAGGGTGAGCCTTTGAACCTATCCCTAATTACCATCTAAGATCGTCTAAAATTGAGATTTTAGAATTTCAATTTCAAAAAAAATCCTATTGAAAGTTCTAGTCCCTATCCCCAGAGTAATAAGAGATGGGCTACGATTGCGTTTTCAAAACTTCGATTCCGGGGAATAGCTCCGTTTCTTCTAACACCATCGAAGATTATGTGAAATTGCGTTTTTAAAACTTTAATGTCGAAAATATAGTTTCTCGGCTCAAGGAGGGGGCGATCGCCCCCATCGCCCCTCCCTTGTATCCGCCCTTGACTTCAAATCATAATGCAAAAGAAAGTATGAAATAAATTTTGCTTACTGTAAATTATAAAATGATTAAGACAGACGGGGAAGATAAACAGGAAGTGCATATTTCTTATTCATAAACTAATAAATATTTTGCATTTTTCACACGAATGATTTACAGTAGTATTGATTTCCTTTGATAAAAATACAGACAAATAAAAAAAAAAATAAGATGGAATAAAATAAACCAATATTTAGCCATATTTCTAACTGTTACAAACAAAAGAAACAACATACATTTTTGACAAAAAAATCACTCCAATACCCAATAATAATTACAAAATATCTGAACAATTGAAACAAACTAAACAATTGGTATGAAAGGACAATACTGATGCATATATTTCAGAGTAAAAAATATAATTAGATTTATCATGAGTTATCTGTGAGTTTTTTTTTTTTTTTTTGGAGAAGTTATTCAACAGTATGTTATAAATCGTTTGCATAATATTTCTCAAAATCAAGAAAATGATGTGAGAGCTAAGCTTGTAATGGTCATGTACCACATTTCTAATGCATTGCTCGCTAATAGTTGTTAAAAGCTTTAATTCATTTTCATTTGCTATGAATTCCTCAAAAAAAAAAATAAATAAATAAAAAAATCCACAATATTTAAAAAATACATTTATACAAATAGAAGCTGGATTTAAAAGAAAAAGTTGGTGTTTTTCAAAAGTCACGTTTTCATGTATCTATTAAACTGCACTCTTCAGAGAATTCATATTAAAAAGCTCCTTGGAATTTTAGTTACAAAAAATAATCATTTAACAAAGTGAGGGCAAAAAGCTTCGTCATTAAAATCGAAAGTAATAAATGTGTATTACATGAAAAAAACATAAACAAAAATGTGTACCTTTCAATAATAGAGTACAGTACCTTACAGAAATAGAAACTGCTTTAAAAGTTAAAACAGTTGCTCTTTTTAATGAACCGCGATCTAATGTATATATTAAACAGCACTCTTCAGCCAATTCATGTTAAAAAGCTCCTTGAAACAATAGTTACAAAAAATAATCATAACACAAATTGAGGGCAAAAAAGCTTCGTCATTAAAATCCAAAGTGATAAAAATATGTAGCATGAAAAAACATACATAAAAATTCGTCCCTTACAAGTAAAAAATCCTTAAAATAATATTTAACAAGTACAGTAAAACTCCTCTAATACGGACACTAACAAGACAAAATTTTTTGTTCGCAATAGAGGGGTGTCCGCATGACAGAGGTTTAATACCTTTTAATTTTACCTTATAATCGAGGAATTAAATACTGTGCACATAGGAGGGGTATCCGTTAGGAGGAATTTTACTGTATTTATTTTTATTATCAATTCTGCTTAAAAACAACCATTGGTAACCACACTTACCTTCTTAACATTTTTTAATCCAACAATAGTAGCTTCAAACATATTTGGAGATGTTAAACATTTGATACGTTAAATTTTCACCACCAAAGTATCTCAACGGCTTATAATGTAAACTTGACGAAACGTAACGATTTAGCACAGTCAAATACAAAGAACAAAAGAGAAAACATCATTTCAAGTCTCCATAAAGACAGTTGATAACGTATTCACACATTTGGAATAAATATTACTTTGCTATTTGATACTAAAGTTGTGAGATGAAATACAATATTGCATCCGCAACGAGCAGCTACTACGGTCCACAACACTGTTTGAACTAAAGGGATTTTCCCGCTCAACGCCTGCTTGAGGTCACGTGACATCGATTGCACAATACAGCGCGTAGGCCTGATATATAGAAGGCTGTGAATCAGGCTTGAACAAAATCAGTTAAATTTTGCGACATATTGCGGAAAAATAACCAAAAAGGAAGCATTTAATTCCCCCGATTGCAGGAAAAGGTTTGAAACAAAAGCCA
Source organism: Uloborus diversus (assembly GCF_026930045.1). Taxonomy (NCBI): domain Eukaryota; kingdom Metazoa; phylum Arthropoda; class Arachnida; order Araneae; family Uloboridae; genus Uloborus; species Uloborus diversus. Next base: position 90,307,196 of record NC_072737.1, on the reverse strand, counting down.
AAATTTTATTAATTCATGTTCGAGAAAAAAAATGGCAACAGATTTTTCTTCTGAATGATTTTCTTCACACTAAAAATTTTAATTAAAGCATTGTTATGGAAAGTTGAGATGAAGCATTGAATAATAATTTGAATAGAGGAAAACCTTCGAAAAATAGGGATTTTATGTCGAAATCTAAGTATCATATTTAATAGTTTTTAATTGATATTATCGCTAACTATTATCGGAGGATTATATTAAATAGCCACACCTAAAGGCCGGAAAATGACGAATCCAACGATACCTGGTTCGATGGTCAGTTAACTGGCGTTCGGGAGAAGTAACTTGGACATAGGTACATATACTACATAAGTACATACATAGTTACATACATACATACGCTTAGTTTTTAATTATATAAGATTATTCAACAACGACCGTGATCAACAATGAATTTCTAATTGAAGGCTTACCTACATATTGGCATGAAATTAGTTAACATTAGTTATAATTCACATTCTAATTGCCTTAGAACAATGGAACAAATTTTATTTGATGCAGAAAAGTCAAAGATATAGTCACTATGAGTATTTGTTCTAATTTTTGTAAGCCTTTTTTTGCCCTCATATTAGAAAAGTACCATTTTCGGGTCCTAAAAATAAAATTCGAACAGTTAGGTTCTTATTTGGCGTTCGAAAACACCCCTACGTTCCTTCTTGGGTGCCCAAGTATCTCTCTGCCAAATTTGGTCGAGTTCCGACGTAAACTGTGGATTTGTATAGGGAACGTACACACATGCATGCATACAGAGTAGAGCCGATTCCGCGTTTTACCGAGGCATGGTGCTACGGGTTTCTACTGAACCGCTATGCTTTACAGAACCTAAATAGTAAGGAAAAAGTAGTGTACCCTGCCCCGGATTCACGTACCCTCAGACCCCTGTTACGGGGGTGGGGGTACGCCTCAAAAGGGCTCACGTCTCAAGAAGAAAAAATTACAAAGTAAATTTTAAGAAAATGTATGCACTCAAGTTTTGACAGTTGGAAAACTTGACGTAACAAACTTAAAATACATTTTATTATGCCGACAAGCGAAACGTGGGGGTGAGAGGAGGGGGAGCGGTTAGGAGGAGGGAATGTAAAACAATGGGAGATTTGTTTTCTTGCAAACATAACTTATAAATAAAATGAGTTCCAAGCATCAAGATTGAAAAAACCCACACAACTATCCAAAAATGTTAAAACAAATAAGTCAAGATCTTTAAAAAAATAAAAATAACAAAAAAATAAAATATTTAAACAAATGAATTCAAAATTTGAGTAGAAATAATGAAGCAGTTAAAAACAAACAACAATCACTCGTTACAAAAATTCGTTTTTTCTTTTTTTTTGGGGGGGGGGAGGGGGGGCAGCAATCCACTGCGTGGTTAAGAGTCCTGCTGATTTTTTGCAGGAAGCCCAAAATTATAGATCCGGGCCTGATGTGTAGCGAATATATATAAATGCCGGAAGCAAGGAAAGGTACCAATATTTAAACAATGTATTCTATCTACAGCTTTATCTTCTTCAAGCACTCTCTAAAAGTTTATTAAAAGTCAAACACTTTAAGAATAAATTGAGTGTTTTCTCTACAAAGACTTCCCGTGCCAAATTTCTTGTTAAGAAACTTCGTAAATGACTCGAACATGTTTCGAATGACTAAGTTCGGTCCAATCAAGTGAAGAGTTTAGTTCGGAATGGCATCGTTCCGAATAATCGCAGCTGTTGCTGTCGAGAGCTAACGTCGGGGGATGCGGGGGAGGAGGGGGGCGAGGTGCGCAGAAATTAGTTGATTACTTCTCATGCAGGACAGCTGTCGGAAAATTGCCTCTGCAGGCTCATTAAAGAGCTCATATACCATCAGCGCAATCTTATCACAAAAATGTTTCAGCAATCACTTAGATGTGTTTCGCTAACAACACCAATCGCGATGTTATTAGCAGCTGGGGGGGGGGGGGGAGGGGTTCGATTTTTCGATTCGCTATACGTTTTGGCTATTAGCTTCACATTAGCAATTTTTTCGCATCAAATATAGACAATTCTTCCGTCGGCGTGATTTAATGTTCCTCAGCTCAAGTGTGACGTTTTTGCGCAACAATTTTATTCGAATCTTATTACTGTGTCCAAGGAAAAAGTCCCGGCTAGAGCTAAGCAAGCCACTTCTGTAAATAAATATCAAATTTAGCTTTATTTCCTCTCCCAGTCGGTTTAGACTAAAACTTTTTTTAAAGGGACATTTTCAACGCTCAAAATCACTTAAAACCTGTTTTCTATATTTTACTCTTATTTTAGTGCATTCAGTTTCTCATTCCCACACATGAACCTCATCTGTTTTAGAAAATTACATGTCAATATTTGCATTAGCTTTAAGGTATTCGGAGATACTTACGTTTTTTTTTATAGTTTCAATAGAATCATGTGGAAGTAAGAGAAAGTACGATGAATGATCGTGTTGTTAGTGACGACCTTTCAGAGAAAAAATGCATATCAATATTAGCACTAATATTTAGTTATTCGAAATGCAGTCGGACCCTGATTTAAGTAATTCATCGAGACCGAAACTTTTATGCGGCTATTCGTAACATCGGAGTGAGAAAAAAATGCACTTACCTTACCTAAAAGCCCAAATAAGCACCTGCATAAAAGTATCCATGATTAGGAAGTGTACACCTTTTAATTAGTATTCCGCGACTTATGACACGCTAGTTAATTTGAAATTTTAAAGTACTTAGTAGTAGATGTTTGACAATTTCCTTGATACTTGACTCCAAATAGTTCTCTTTCGGCTTTACTGCGTCGTTTACAGCCCGCTGCATGATACATGTTTTTACAGTTTACAGGCATTTGAAAAAGTAACAGTTTTAATGGAAACTTCATTATCGCCTTCTGTGTCAGAATCGGTATTCATTGGTTGCCCACTTTTCCGTTAAAAATGGCTGTTTCCAAGAAAAGCCTTTTCTCTGCTTCTGACAAGATGGATGTATCTTTTGGAAACCAAATCAATATTTCTTAACTCAAATTAAAAAAAAAAAGGCTGTTAAAATAATGTGTTAATTCGGGGTTAATTATTCGATAAATAGAGGGTTTTGCCTTCATTTTAGTTGGAGAAGAAGAAAAGTTCACCAAATCGCGAAATTCGTTTAAAAGAGCTTCGTTAAACCGGGGTCTGTCTGTAATTAAGTTCATTGAAGTTGCAAGCGCGTCCTGTGGAGGTTATATGCACAAATAGGTGAACAGTGAAATGTGACTTTCTGAAAGAAAATAGTATATCAATATTTGCATGATTCTCAAGTTATTTGATATAACTAAGTTCATTTAAGTTGCTACAAACCCGTTTTAGAATATTCGATATACTTACTCTTTTTTTAGAAATTTTAGTACAGTACTGCGGAAATAAGAGGAAGTACGGTGAATGATTGTGCTGTTAGTGAAACGTGACGACCTTCAAAGAAAAAATGCATCAATGCTATTACTAACAATTGGTTATTCGAGATAGTTAACATCATTTTAAGTTTTAAAAGAGTCCTGTGGAAGTTAGATGTATGAATATATTAATAGTAAAGCGTGACATCTAACAGAAAAAAGAAATATCAATATTTGTACCAACGTAAAATTATTCAAAATAATTAAGTTTATATAAGTTGCAGTATATTCCCGTGGAAGTAAGAGGAAGTATGATGTGCAAATGTGTTAACAGTGAAAAGTTATTTTCTGCACGAAAATGGCATATCAATATTTGCATTAACTTTAAACTATTCGAAATGATAAAGGTTAAGTTTCCAAAGAGTGGTGCGGAAGTTAGAGGAATTACGATGCACAATGTTTTCGTGAAAAGTGCCTACCTGCAGAAAAATTTTGTACCAATATTTGCATCAACTTTAAGTTATTCGAACTGATTAAGTTTATTTAAGTTGCAATAGATTCCCGTCAAAGATGAATAATGATGAGTAAATTTGCTACTAATGAAATGTTACTTCTTAAAACAAAATAGTATATCAATACTTGCAAGAACTTTAAGTCATCTATGATAAAGATTAAGTGTTGTGAAAGAGTACGATGTACAATGTGTTTTCCGTGAAACGCGATGTTTTGCAAGAAAAGGCCTATTCATATTTGCATCTTTAATTTAATCGATTTCATGAAGTTTGTTTAATCTGTAACAGAGTAGAAATTAGAGAAAGTACAATGCACAAATGTGCTGTTAGTGAAACGTAACTACATGCAGAAAAATGGTTTATCAATATTCGCATCAACGTTAAGTTATTCGAAATAATTAAGCTTATTTAAGTTGAAACATATTTCTGTGGAAGTATGATAAAGTATGATGTACAAATGTGTGAACATTGAAACGCAACTTTCTGCAAGAAAATGGCATTCCAATTTTCGCATTAACTTTTAGTTATTCGGGATGATAAAGTTTAGGCTTCCAAAGAGTCTCGTGAAATTTAGAGGAAGTACGGTGAATAATATGTTGTGCGTGAAACGTGATCTTTTGCATGGGAAAGCCTATCAATATTTTATTTATTCGAGATAATTAAGTTTATTTAATTTGTATTAGAGTGGAAGTAAGAGGAAGTGCGATGTACGAATGTGTTAATAGTGAAGCTTGACTCCCAGCAGAAAAATTTTACATCAATATTTGCATCAACTTTCAAAATAATTAAGTTTATTTAAGTTGCAATAGATTCCCGTGGAAGTAAGAGGAAGTACAATGTACAAATGTTACTTTCTGAAAGAAAATGACATATCAACATTTGCATCAACTTTAAGTTATTTGAGACGCTAAAGTTTCAGTTTCCAAAGAGTCTTTTGGAAGTTAGAGGAAGTACGATGCAAATAGTGTTGTTCGTTAAGCGTGACCTGTTGCAAGAAAAAGTCTATCAATAATTGCACTATTAAATTATCCGAGACAATTAAGTATAATTACTTTGTGATAGAGTAGGAGTTATAGGTACGATGTGCAAAAGCGTTATTCTTTGAAACTTGACCTCTTGGAGGAAAAAACCTATCAATATTTGCCTTATTAATCTATTCGATATAATTAAGTTTATTTAATTTGTGGAAGTTAGAGGAAGTACGATGTACAAATGTGTTGTTAGAGAAACGTGACTTCCTGCAAAACTTCTTTATCTCATAGTTGGGATATCATCAAGCCAGAAAGAGAGACGAGAGGTCCATTACCGAACTTTTCTCGTCTATCAAGGGCTGAATGATCTTTATTGCGCCGAATTCGTTTGCTTCCGAACTTTTTCAGAAAAATATGTTTCCTTCCCGTAATGAGGAGACGGTGGGACATAGAGTCGTTAGGATGCCTCCGAAGACATTGCTGAGCCTGATGTGTGTAACAGACCGAAAAAGAATGTCAGAGATGAAAGCATCCTTTCATCTAACAAAGCAAAAAATATATTTATTATGCTTGATAATTTGTTTTCAGAGTCACAAACTTTTAGAATTTCTCTTCTTGTTAGAATGAAATTGTTCGTTTCGTTTAAGGTCAAAAACAATTTTTTGAAAGTTTATTTTATGCGTTTAATATGAATTTATTCAACCACATAGGCTCGACTTTTCTCAAAAGAAAAAAAAAATGCAGTTAGAGTTTCGAACTAATTTGCTAAAATTAATTCATTTGTTACCTTCATTTTCTTGTCATTTTTGTCTTTTTACAATAAATATAGGGTTTGAAAACAACACAACTATTCGTAATGTACAGCAAAGAGGTGCAAAAAAGAAAGAAAAACTGGTACTGATGTGTATCAGAAAGCCACTAAATTTAAATAAATTGAAATCGTGAATTGCGAAAGTTCGGTTCAGGAATGACTATTGCAAACTGCTTAAGAGTGCACTGCTTGGGTGAATGCATTTCCACGTCTCCAGCGTTTTCATTGGACTAACTTGCAATATTTTAATAATAGCTTCTCTCTTTGGATAGCCAACGTAGATCAGCTGTTTTTGAGCTGTAGTGTGCGATAACTGTATAGGCACGAGCACCAGCAAGTTAAAACATATATTCGAGTACTATAATAGGGGAGACCGGGGCTAGTATGCGAAGGGGTAAGTGTGCGAATGTTAAAATATTTTCTCGCTTTTATTTTGATAGCTCTGAGTGAGCTGTCACGTAACCTCGTAGCTTTCTCACTACTGTCACTGTATTTTCAGTGAAATCTGCCAAACGGAACGTGTTGCACGAGAGAAAGTTGTTTTTTCGCAGTGTTAAGTAATTTTTTTCATCCTTTGTTATTTTATTATAAAACATGTAATAGTAGAGTAATTTACCAAAAACTTATTATTATTGAATAACCCATACTTATACGCAATAAATGACGTCCCATTCAAATTATTTTATGAAACCATTTTAAAACCAGTGTAACTTGATTGCAATACGGCGAGTTGGGGCTAAAAGGCGAACCTTTTTCGGGGTAAGTAATTCGCATACTTGTCCCAAGTTAAGTTTTTAGCGGTAAAACATTATATAAATGAAATTTAAATTATGTAAAGTGTCAATTAATGAAATAATAACATTAATTACATTATTCTTGAGCTTATCTTTCTTATATGCATACTTATACAATTGTCAACATACGTGCTCTTTTTTCCACAAATGAGAAAATACAATAGAAATTAAAAACTGCATGTATCGTCTATCCCTTAGTGAGTAGATGACTGCTGAAATGTTTCCAGATTTCTTAAAGGATTTTGCTAAAAACACTAGTTCAAAGAAAAACCTCTGGTTCTTATTAGGCATTTACGACTCCCACGTCAATAGAAGGGCTTGATTTTTCGTAAGGAAACTACTATAATACTTAAAGTATTAATAACACTGCTTTCCTTCTCACCACATTATATCCATAAGTGACTGAATCTTGATAAGAGTCTACATGTTCCATTAAAAAAGTATGTTTATTCCTCCTGTGATTCTTGGATGGTGATTAATCCAAGAAAGCCCATGACGATTTACGACGTACCAACGGTGGTAACAGTTGCTTTTCCACAAGAAGCAAGCCCCATAAACATGATGAATGGTTTTAAGGAAACTGGTGTGTTTCCCAGCCATTCAAACATTTTATAGGACTGTGACTTCATGCCAAGTCATCACTGATCGGCCATACTCCCTATCTCCTGGATCTATGAGTGAATCTGTTTGCCCCAGCAGGGCAATCACGTTGGAAGAAAGTAGTAAAACTGGATGCACCTGTCCTAGAGCAGATTCAGTTGCTACTTCATTCAATAATTCAGATTTAGAGTTTCTTACTGAAGATAGCGTTATGTGTCAGGTAAAACAACATACTTCAATGAGCATTACTCCAGATCATATACGACCTCATCCTAAAGCTGGAGAGGGTCAGATTAAAAAAGGAAGGAACGAAATGAGGTCTACAGCAATACTCTGTAATACTCCAGTCAAAAAGGCTCTTCAGGAAGAAAGAATCGCAGCAGAAAAACGCAAATCATCACAAAAAGTCCTCAAAACATGCAAGAAATTTCTGAATCCTAGAAAAAAGGAATGTAAACCCAAAAGAAACATAAAAAAGAAGAGCGGAGGCAAATTAAATAGTTCAGTTTAAATAACGTTTGCATTTTTCAGCATTTACTTCTAAAATCAAAGTTAAACATTTTATATGGTGTAACATACCTAATTTTAAAGCACTTACAATACTAATTTTGTTTTTTTTAATTTATTGGAAAGTTTTATTTGCTTATTTAAAGCATCATTGAGTCTTTGTGTGAAATTTTCTGTGTCTATTATTAGTTTTTCTCAATTCGCCAACTTACCCCATGACGAAGCAAGTGTACGAACTCTGCGAAGGTTCACAAAAAGTTATGTAAAAAATAGGCAGAGCATAATACTGTCAACACAAAAATAGACTATATTGCTGATACCATACAGATTATCAAAGCAATAACAGAAAAAAAACTACTTTATTTACAGCCCTTAAAAAAATAAAGTTTAAAAAGTTCGCCAACTATCCCCGGTCTCCTCCATTATTTAAACAAAGCTGTCGGAATACATTATTTAAATAAGTTACCGCCCTATAGCCAGGGCAAAGACCGAAATACATGAAATACACCGCTTGCTTAGTCATTCCAGCCGATGACTGCAGTTTCGTGCTTATTAGCACTCATCAGCCCGGCATAGGAAGTGACTGAGATGGAGGTGGAAAACCTCTTAAGGAAGCCAAGAGTGCCAAACAAACTGGTAGCTAAGACAGAATTAGCACTGACCAGACGAGTGACCGAAATAATGGTTGGTTCAACTCGAAGATTGAAAGCAAGGCATGGTATTTTCAGTTCGTTACCGCCCACCCGAGCAAGTTACCCGAGGACTGCATTCCTGGGCTGGAATGACTGAGCTGGTGGTGTATATCATCTATTTCTGCCGTAGCCCTGGCTGTAGTGCGGTAACTTATTGAAAATACCATGCATTGCCTTCAATCTTCGAGTTGAACCGAAGCATTGCTTCGGTCACCTGTCTGGTCAGTGCTAATTCTGCCTTAACTACCAGTTCGTTTGGCACTCTTGGCGTCCGTAAGAGGTTTTCCACATCTATCCCAGTCACTTCCTATGCCGGGCTGATGAGTGCTAATAAGCACGAAACTGCAGTCCTCGGCTGAAATGACTGAGCTGGCGGTGTATTTCATGTACATTATTTAACTTTGAAGAAAAAATGAATAATCTTAGTGTAGATTTTTTGTCCATCTTATTCTACAGTTTTAGCGTTATGTGTTTTCTAAAATAAGAACGATTTTTTGAAGGTTTAATAGTTCACTCTGTTATATTCCATGTCTTACGGATATCATCCATGGTTAACTGACCCATGTCCAGTATGAACATTGTCCATGTAACACTCCATGTCCAGCATGTGCCATAGTGCATAGTCTAGCATGCACACCATGTCTAGCACTACGTTTTACTTATTCATAAAACTAAATAGAGAATCAATAAAAATGTATGATTAGTTGGTAGTAATTATGAAAATCGATAAAAAAAATCCAAAGTGTCGGACACATTTTCTATTATTTTTAGGAGAATAACTTATAATCCAGTATGTTTTTGGATTTCATATGTTAGCAAAACATTACATTTAAATTTAACGTGTAACTGAATACAGGGAAACAAAAACAGATAAAAAGTGAAACGAAACTGTCCATGTAATCAATGCTACGAATAAATCTGAAAGAGATAATACTCGAGTGGAGTTCTTTAAATATTTATTTTGTGCGCTAATGTTTTAATTATTCAAAAGCAAATTTTTGAGAGAAAGACGGTCAGTAATGATAGTGGTTTAAAGAAAACTCTTTAACAGTAAGCTTAAGTTCAAGTTGTCTTCTCAAGGCTCATATGTTCAACTGTTTTAACACACTTTCCCTTTATTTAACAAAGATACGCAAATATCACGTTACTTGATTTAACTCGAAAGTATCACAATTAGTTCCTTGAATGATGAATCCAGAAAGTAAAGAGCAATTTTTAATTACGGAGGAAAATATTAATTACATAAAAGATTAAAACAAATATTTCGGTTCGAAGGCCATTTAAATAAATACATACAATAAGTTTAAATCATTAGCGAAAAGCTTAACTTAATGATGTTACGAATCCAATTAATTTTCATGATAAATAGTTATAAAATGAAACTATTTTCATCTGTGATACCATTTGTTTTTCGTGTTAATAAGAAATCAAGTCATATTACCTGAAAATTTCTATATTTAGTTTTGTTGTTCGTTTTAAATGATTATTTTACCAATTAGTCTGTATAGTTAGATATAAGAAGAACATTTACCTAAGTAGAAAACTAAAAAAAATGGGTGGGTGAGGTATAGGGCTTCTTATCAGTACGTTATTGCGTGGTTTCTTTACAACGCCATGCATGAAAGTGAAAGTGCTCTTTTTGGATTTGCAGCAGTGGTGCCTTACTTTTTACTTCCTTTTACAAAAAAGGAAGTATTGTATTGGCGAAAAAAAATTTCATTCAAAAATCGACCTTGATTTCCGTTTTGCTCACCCCCGAATGAATGTTGAGTTTTTCTTTCTACTCGACCACACGTGGATAAGTGCCTAAGAACGTATAGACACGCGAAATACTCATTTTTGACGATTCCCGAGTTAGTTACAACAAGTTTTCTCTTGACGTCTGTATGTACGTATGTATGTGCGTATGTGCGGATGTGCGTATGTACTTATGTATGTCACATAACTCAAGAACGGTATGTCCTAGAAAGTTGAAATTTGGTACGTAGATTCCTAGTGGGGTCTTATTGTGCACCTCCCCTTTTGTTTGCATTCGGGTGTTTTTAAGGGGGTCTTTTGCCCCTTTTGGGGGAAATCATTGTTAATTTTGATGTAAACTCAAGTGGTGTTACGATTCGGCGGACACTTGGCGATATATCGCCAGTCTTTTGGTCGCCAAGTTTTGTCGCCAACTTGGCGACACATTTGGCGATTTTTTTTACAATCACGTTTTAATTTGGCCACTGTTGGTGATATTTAGAGAGTAAACTATTGAATCACATTAAAATTACCAATAATGGGGAAATGACATTAAATTGGAGTAAAAGGAAGTCATGTTAGGCACACATCAGTTCGTTTCTTTCTGCGGACCACACTTCATATTAAAATCATCTTATCAATTCATTCAAAACACATAAAACTTCAAAAAAATTAATTATTTTATAATTAACATGGTAAAATAGGGAAAAGGAAAGAAAATTGTAAACTTACAATTGTTGTTAACAGTTACTTGCCGTGTATTTTATTTGATGTATGTGCTTTTCAGAAACCAACCTAAATATTTTGCTCCAAATTTGTGACATTGTCACTAATCGGGTTTTTCGATCTGTAACATCGAGCTAAATAACTAGCTACACGGATCAGCTTGGCGGGATGTAGGTTGGGCATCCCTGTTTTACAACAGTTTTAATATTGGACTGAATTCAACTAAATTATCATGAAAGGTTCTCAGGAAAATATGATATCATATCAATTGAAATTTTCCTGGAAGGTCAAAAAAAGTAGTTGATATATACGACATGAATTGTGATGTTAGACTCAGTTTTATACCACTTTGTCTTGTCAGTGATGAAATAGGGCATTTCGACTTTGGCTGAAAAGGTTGTTAAATATGTTAAAAAGCTGATCAATGAGGTATTTTAACAGTTACTTGGAAGTCGAACAACTCAACGTTGAAAAATGTGAATAATAATTAACAGGACAAAAAATTGTGTACCGCATTACAAATAAATTTCTGATAAAACTATGAACGAAAATTAGTAGGGTTGGAATAAAAGAAAACATGTAGTGAATAGAAATAAACTCCATCGCCGCACTTGTGCTGATTTTCGAGTTTAAACTGTTAGTGATTGAAAACTAGGTAACACATCGAAGAATTTCTGAGAGTTCTGCGGGTTTACGAGTAATCGTGTAGGTATCTTTATGTTTTTAAAGATGACAATGCGTCAAAAATTGTTTTTTAAAGTTAAGTAATCTTGCATTTTTCTCTCCAGCAGATCTACAAAAGCTAACCGGTTTTAACTAGTTTTATTTGTGACGTGAAAAAGTTACTAAAAACATTTAGCTATGAACTTCACCTTCGCAGCTATTTTTATCTGTAATTTTAGTGCTTCCATTTACCCCTTGAGTCCTGTACGCTGCGCTGAAGGGAAACAACTATGTGCTTCCTTCTTTCTATTTTGTGGGAGATTAAATTTTTATATAAATGAAGCTTTTGTATGTATTTTACATAAATTCAGTACATAATTTAAATTTTAAATATTTTCTCTCTTGAAATGATTACCGATTACATTTGGAGGATTCAGAGGATACCATACGATCTGCCGACCACCAACTGAGTATTGCTGGTGTAAAACTTCTTCAGTTTCTAAGGTGAATGAGTATTGCAATTATCTACCTGCGTCAACCTCATAGGGAAAAAAAATGTGTATTTCCACCTGCCCCTCAGTCTCTGGGACAAAAGGAAATATAGTGGGGCAAATGCAAACACGATTTCTGTCTTTAATAAACAGTCATAAAGTCAATTTTTCAGACCCAGTTACTTTCATAGAGTGTCATGGGCACAATGCCCAAAATTGAATCTCTCAACTCATCCAAAAGAAAGAGACGGATCTAAACTTAAAACATTGAAATTCTGTGACTCTTCACCCCAACTGACTTAATTTTTTTTAAGACTTAGAAAATGCACGATGATTATTCTGAATATTTGTACTGCATGCAATAACTAATAAAATGCCGCTAATAGTAAAAAACCCATCTTTTTCTTCCATTATACACTGATTTTAACTGGTGTTACCTTACGTTCAGCAAACTGCGAATATACGTCGATAATTGAGCGACTGACGCAGGAAAGACAGTAAGTCACAAAAACTAAATTTTGCAGGGGAGGAAAAAACGCCAGGTTAAGTATCGTAGACTACTTGTAATTGCCATTTTCCGTCGCTCGTAGAAACTTAACCATTTAGTCAATTGGTTTACTATGCATTCTATGCTACTGGCTTGTGAGTGCATTGTTTTTTCCGTGAAAAAACCCCGAAAAACTCGAAATTTGTGTGTTGTACCGTTTCCCAATGTCCACCCCTCAATTTCTGTCTGGTACACTAGTTTTTGTTCCAATTTTTTGTTTATATATGTGACGAAATTAATGAATGTTGTTAAATTTTGCGATATCACATCTGAAAGAGAAATAATGACTTACTAAGATCCCAAACATTTTTTTTCTAAACTTGATCTTTAAATAACAATTACAAACGAGAAAGTCATCCGCTAAGGTATGACGAGTGAAAAATTGCTTCTACATTCGAACGAAGCAGTTGCCTGTTTGGTGATATTTTGGTAGTTGAAATTTTAACTCGAACTCCAGTATTAACCGTAACGTGAAGTAGATAGCGTTCAATGTTGACGTCGTTTCCGTTTCTTTATTCTCCTAAAATTACAGTTTTGCCATTAAAACAGTTAAGTTACCAGATCCAGTTAAGCCTTGTGAAAATAAAGCATTTCCCTGCATGTCAAGCATTGCCAGAAAATATTATTAAACTAGCTTGCCGTGGCGCCAGTTTCATTGTTGATGATGTCAGCAGCGTTACTCGATCAGTGAATTTGCTATTATATATATGAGTGTAAGAATACTTCATGTTTATCGTGAAAAAAAAACTGGTGTACTATTGCAAAAATGATTATACTGGAGTAATGAGAATCTTTTATGTCTTACACTGAATTCTGCAGGGGAACCCCAAAAGGCGAACCTCAAAAACATGCATTATCATTTTATTTGTGCGCCTGAAAGCAATAAACTTGTCAATTCATACATTCAGCGCAACGGTTATAATTTAAATTTTTATTTAAAAAATGATTTCAAATTAAAGCAAAAGTAGATTAATCAAAAGCAATGATTCCATTTCAAAAAATCATTCCGTTTTAATGAAGTTTGGAAGAAAGTTATGCAAACTCAAGCATATTTAAATTATTTCAAGCTCAAGCGAAAAATTGCAGACATTTGAAATATGATTATAAAATATAAGAAATGTTTTGATGAATGTTTATCCTCCAGAGGGCTCTACCAATTCATTTTAATTCTTATTTTTTGATATTCATCACTGGATTTTTTTTTTTTTTGGAGTCGTCCAAAAGCTCCATCTTAGATCTTTTCACCCCTTGCTATGTTGGTTAACAGTAAGAAATCGGAGAAAAACTTCACTGAAATTACTTATATAAACAAAAATATCAAAACCTTTGTCAGAAAAATCCCCGATTTTAAATTGCCTCTTTACATATTTAATTAGTTTTATTTTAGATTGTTAAAATAAATTGGAAGAAACATTCGGAAAGTACTGTGTAGTTAACCAAAATTAAGAAGTAAAAATTGGAAAACTCATTGAAAATGAATTATTAGCCTTGTGTATAGCCATTCAGGATGATTTTGAGAAGCGTCTGAAGTAGGACAAAAACTAATTCATTTAGTTTATTTAGTGGAATTTCAAAAGAGAAAAATAAAATTTCTAATTATTTACAAAGTTCCCACTTTTACTACACCACACCGAAACTTCTATCATTTATGCTATTGGTTTGGATATTAAAAGGTAGGAAGAACGATTTCAACCACATCAAAAGTAATTTTCAATTAATAACTTCAGAGTTATCGAATGATGTAATTACCTGTGTAAAATACAGGATGTCCAAAAAGTCCTTGATACAATTTAAAAGTTCGTGGAAAAGCAACAAATTGTCGCATGAATATGCGGTTTGTGCCACAAAACTTTACAGGTTCAAGAACATTTCATGACATCGTAAAAAAAAGAAAAGAAAAAGTGTAGTTATAAGCAATCGCTGTATTGTCACATAGTGAGAAAAACAAACGTTATGTGAGGTGTATAATCCTTTTATTAAACAAGAATTCAATGAATTTTATTACCAGAGTTCAATGTGTGTACCGTTTGTGGACAAAAGATGAACTTTTGAACCGTTTAGATGTGCGATGCACACATTGAACTCCATTAATGAAAGGTGTTGCTTTCTGTTTAATAAAATTATCACCTCACATGACGTTTTTTTTTTCTTACTGTGACGATGCAGAGATTACTTATATAACTACACCTTTTTCTTTTATTACTTCCTTTTACAAAAAAGGAAGTATTGTATTCGCGAAAAAATTTTCACTCAAAAATCGACTTTAATTTCCATTTTACTCACCCCCGAATGAATGTTGAGTTTTTTTTTTTCGACTCGACCACACGTGGACAAGTGCCTAAGAACGTATAGACACGAGAAATATCCATTTTGACGATTCCCGAGTTAATAACAACGAGTTTTCTCGTGACGTCTGTATGTACGTATGTATGTATATCGTATGTATGTCGCATAACTCAAGAACGGTATGTCCTAGAAAGTTGAAATTTGTTACATAGACTCTTAGTGGAGTCTAGTTGTGCACCTCCTTTTTTGGTTGCATTTGGGTGTTTTTAAAGGGGTCTTTTGCCCCTTCTTGGGATGAAATCATAGTTAATTTCGATGTAAACTCAAGTGGTGTTACAATTTGGCGGACACTGTGCGATATATCGGCAGTCTTTTGGTAGCCAAGTTTTTTCACCAACAAGGCGATAAATTTGGCGATTTTTTTTTTAAATCTGACTTCAATTTGGCCATTGTTGGTTATATTTAGAGAGTAAACTATTGAATCACATTGAAATTGCCAGTAATGGGGAAATGACATTAAAGTGGAGTAAGACATACAAAATTCTTGAACCTGTGAAGCATAAGGGTTCTAACCGCCAAATTATTCATGCGTCAATTTGTCGTTTTCTATGAATTTTTGAAATTTTTCGGACACTCTGCATTTTTATTTTGTATTAAATAAAGAGTAGAAAAACTATTTCATACTTTTTCAAGTAGAATGCATCCCGGACCCTCCCAGTGCTTTGTTTCTTAACCTTAAATATACTAAAATCAAATGCACTAAAAATTTTAAGTGATATAAAGTTTACCCACATGGCTTACTCTAATTGATTTCGCTGCAAAACTCACAATGTTTTGCATTAAAAAATAGGTCGAAACCCAGTGTTTTATTATTTTTAAACTCAAATCTACTAAAATCCAATGCACTAAACACTATAAGTGACGTAAAGTTAGACCACATTGCTTACCTTAATTGATTTCACTGCAAAACTCACGATGTTTTGCATTGAAAATAGGTCAATTCTAGTAGCCTCAAAGAAAACAATCTATTTTCAAATTTTTAAGCGTTACCACGTTGCTTTCTCGCATTTATGTGCCAAGTGGCTCGAAACTACTCGTTGTGAGTGAATAACTACAACCACACTATTTATCTCCCAATTTTTAGAAGCATGAAATAATTCAAATGATAAATCAGCACTACGTTCACGCGATCAGCTCCGTTAGAGTGGGAAAAAATCGGTTTTAGGTGAGAATGGAATAAAGATTGATCGAAGTTGTAAGCGAAAATAATACCGATCATTTCTCATCCTCCGAGTGCAGCGAATTTCGAATGCATAAAGGTTTTCGTGTTCCGAATCACCAACGAAATACGGAATTGCTTTTCCCTAAAATCAATGGCAAAGTATCCCGTTTGCAGGTACAGAAAGTAACTCATAATGGAAAACAATTACACGGGAGAGCTTTTGGTACGCAATACAGGTTGACTTGTTACGAGACAACTTTGCATTTCGATGGATGTGAATCGCTTTATATTGGATTTTCTTCTAAGGACGTAAGTGAGTCAAAGGGGCCATAGTTAAGCTTTGTTTGTATTTCATAATTAGCAACCATACCCAGCGTTGCCAGGGTCAGTAATAATATTGAGGAACAATTTACTTTCCTTTATTTTTAGCTGTGCCCCCCCCCCCTGGTTTCACCCTCGTTAATGAAACAACAACGTACTAAAAAACTATTTTAAATACATAACGATATGTTATATATGTAGTAAAAAATTACACACCATTATTCACATCGATGTTTTCCGTTAAAAGAGAAAATCGAAAAAAAAAGTCATTAAAAATAATTGAAAACCCTTGATTTATAAATGAGTTGATTTTTAAATGAGCAATAAATGCTGAAAATATTCCCACCCGCAGCCGGGTTTGAACCCGCGACCCTAGGCTTGCTTACCCAGCACTTTATCGACTTAGCTATTCTTACGTCAAAAGTTCGAGCTATTGATGCATCAAAAAATGCATCATGATTGTTATTTATTTAATTTCAATTTATTGCTGCTCCACTCGGTCATGGTGTGATGTTACATAGCCTATAGTTTCTCTTTATAAATGGAGTATTCAACACAAAAGAATTTTTCAATTCAAACCAATAGTTCCTGAGATTAGCGCGTTGAAACAAACAAACTCTTCAGCTTTATATTATTAACAAACATTATCTTCTGAGGACGTAAGTGGGTCAAAGGCGCCATGTAAGCTTCATTTAGATTTTATAATTTTCTTGCTCGTATTATTTGGCTTACTTTTCTTTTGCGCGGAATTTCACACGTTTCTGTTGCACATATCAAGTTCAATTTTTTTTAAGATGAAATTGAACAATTTTTTAAATGTAACTTCAAAATATTAAGGTAAACACAACGGTAGTGGCCAGTGCTCCACTAGTAGCCACTTCAAGGTTTAAAATGTATTAGTAGTAGTCACAGTGAAGTATATTTTTTAAACTGTGTGTATAACTTGTCTACAATAATTATTGCTCCTCTTGAAACTCAATGAACGTATGTATTGTAGCCAAATACTTCCTTAATCGTCCCATTTTCTAAACATGCCAGAATTTCAATTTGCTCGATTTTTTTCCATTTTTTTACAGTCCTCAATTTTGATCTAGTATTGGCCACTCCTAAATCTGAAAATTTCAGTAGTGGCCATCTGATATTCTCCCATCAGAAGAATTTACATTACTTACTTTAAATTCAAATGACTGATGAATAAAATCGAATCAATTGGTTACATTAAGTACCAATACATTAATCACAATATTATTGTTCATTTCTTTCTTCAAGGTACATAACCTTGAAGTGGCAACTACTGAAGCACTAGCCACTTCTGGTGTGGTTACTTTAACTTTCAAGCTATCTTTTGGGAATAGTATTCCAAAGGTGGTCCATGTGTAAAATGTGAGAAACATTATCGGCTTACTATTTTTACTTCTAAAAGAGCACTAATACAGTAGTGTATTAAGAGAAATTAATTATTTTCAAGAAAATGGGGTCGTTTCTCAAATTTAAAAAAAAAACAATTCTGAAAGAACATGCTTAAAAATATAGGCTCTAACCATTTTTTAAATAATTTGTTTAAGTTTAATATTTTTAAAAAATTACTTAAATAGTTGCACTTTTATTGTTTAGATTTTTTGCCGATGACATCGCAAATGATGAATTGCCATTCTATGTTGCCATTCATAGAGCAAAATATTTAATTCGCATCTTTACTCACATGTATTGTCAACGATATGGTTGATAGCAAGGGCAGAGCGCAATTTTAATTCGCTTCTTGATATCATAACGTAGAAACGCGGTACAAAATGCGCCAAAGAGCATCATTTGTGACGTCATCAAGACCACGCCTTGTTTGCAAAATCGGACGTTTAAAAAAATTTATTTAAAATAACTGTTGGGAAAATGAAAGAATTTTTTGGGTCCATGATATTTTTTTGCTTATTCTATCAATTTCAGTGACTAGAAGTACTACTGTTCAGTAAGTTACCGTCCTATAGCCAGGGCTAAGGCAGAAATACATGAAATACACCGCCAGCTGAGTCAATTCCAGCCGAGGACTGCAGTTTCGTGCTTATTAGCACTCATCAGCCCGGCATACGAGTGACTGAGCCGGAGGTCGAAAACCTCCAAGAATTAGCACTGACCAGACGAGTGACCGAAGCAATGGTTCGGTTCAACTCGAACATTGAAGGCAAGGCAGGTATGTTCATACCTGCATACATACTGTTCATACCTGAACATGCCTTGCCTTCAATATTCGAGTTGAACCGAACCATTGCTTCGGTCACTCGTCTGGTCACTCGTCTGGCTAATTCTATATTAGCTACCAGTTTGTTTGGCATTCTTGGCTTCCTTAAGAGGTTTTCCATCTCCAGCTCAGTCACTCCTATGCCGGGCTGATGAGTGCTAATAAGCACGAAACTGCAGTCCTCGGCTGGAAATGACTGAGCTGGAGGTGTATTTCATGTAGAAGTACTACTTTTGACTGAAGGAAACAACCTCATTACGAGGAAGAAATACAATAAAGATTCTGTCGAACATCAATTGCCACGACTTTACTTGTTCTGCATGTTCAAATGGTTGCAAAACATAGTGTAATGTTAAAAAGTAATTTAAAATAGTGGAGCACCGAAAATCATCCTTATGTATTTGTTTACATTTATTTTTCTCTTAAGGTGACCCCCTTGTGAGAACATGTATATTATCATCATTTCATGGCATAAAAGTTTTAATCTCTAAAACATATTATAGAGTTAAAGCGAATTAAAGTGAATTCGGCTAAAGTATTGAAATATTTTTAATAAAAAAGCGACAATATTTCATTGGCAAAATATTTCAATTATCAGTTTTCCCCTAATATTTGTAAAATGAAACGTTTCCACTTTAACTTAAAATTACACGTTTACTGTAAAAAATCTTTACCAATAATAAAGCTGAAAGTCTCTCTGTCTGGATGACTGGATCTCTGTGACGCGCATAGCGCCTAGACCGTTCGGCCTATTTTCATGAAATTTGGCAAAAAGTTAGTTTGTAGCATGAGGGTGTGCACCTTGAAGCGATTTTTTGAAAATTCGATTTTGTTCTTTTTCTATTCCAATTTTAGGAACATTTTCTCGAGCAAAATTATCATAAGATGGACGAGTAAAGTACCAAGTTATCACAACGTGAAACCGTAACATGGGCAAGCCAATTGGAGAGAAATTCACCACACATCATTTGTAAATATACAGGCGAACCAAAAGACATTTTTCTACTACGAGCAAAGCCGTGCGGGTACCGCTAGTGAAAAATAAAACTACAATACAAGTTTAAAATAAAAGTTCAAATTAACTTCGAACTGTTTTCACAATGCTAAATTTGTATTAATTTTCAAAGTAAATTTCCAATCTGTTTGTCCTTTTTGCATTTTACAATGTATCCCAATTATTTGACATTTGAATAATCTAGTTTGTAAATACTTTTTATTGCCGTAGTAAGGAGACAATTTTGTACAACTGGTCTTATTTCATTATTTATTTTTAGAAATGCAAGCATCAAGTAATAACGACGAACTTCGTCGACCGACCTTGGTTAACGGGAAGCAGTATATGTAAAACGCTTTTCACTGCAACAGGAGGTATACTGCAGAGAAATCTGACTACAATACATAGTCGAGTGAAATCGACCATTATTTTAATTTTCGCACTTGAACCGAAATTTTAAACTATAGTCTACTTTAAAATAAGATGCTCTTGTCCATTCATTTTATCTGTCTTTACTTATTTTTAAATAAAGTGTAGGGGTTGGTGGCCCAAAACGGATAGGTTTTCGAAGAACGCTCGAAAATTGCAGTTTTGGAATTTTTATCGTAACAATTTGGGTTTTATTTCCTAGCAGGGTTCTTGAACTTCAAAATAAAAAGTGATTTTTGTATTATTTCAAACCCAATATTTATTGATTATCAAATTTTACAAACGAGTGAAAAACCCGCTTTGCCCTACCAGGTTGCCCAAAGCGGGTAAGCTTAACTAATTGTGATTTGGTACATTTGCAAATCAAATGTGAAGTTATAAATGATTAAAATAATGGTCTAGCTACCTGACATAAAAAAATTGTACTTATCCAACTTAAAGTCAGCATATTTGCTTATAAAACATAAAGAAATAACTGATTTAATTAATAGACTATTTAATTGCAACCCTTAAATATAACTTTTTAAAGTTATATTTCTCATACTTAAATAAAAAAATCTAAGTCAGGACACGAGTCAAGAAATTATAAATAAATATATGATTAAATCCTATACCTACTTTGCCCAACAGACGTGCCCCGAAGGCACGTTTTTTGTTTCAATAATTATAATTTAAAATCTAAAAAAGAAACACACAAGATGACTATCGTAGTTTGTCGGTACATGGTGTCAGAGTAACGTAATATTATTGACAATAAAAAAAAAGCTGCTCTTCGGCTAATCACAAGTTACAGAACTTCATTTTTAAAAGAAATGTATCATTTTAAGGCCTACCCACTTTTGGCGACCTACCCGCTTTGGGCCGCCCTCCCCTATGCCTGCTTTCTATGTTTAGTGTAAGGTGATGTTTCTTCAGCCATCATTTATGAAAGCTCATGAGAAATGCTTTGGAAAATATGTATGAACATCGAAGTAAATCCTTTAAAAATTAAATCTATGTTTTTAATCTGATATTCTGAACTATTTTTATGTAAGTTTTCTAATATAGACTTGAAGAATTTCGTGCAACGTTTTTAATTTCAAATTGCTATAAAGTCCTTAAAAATCATCAAGTGAAGGCTCCTCAGCCATCATTAATGAAAGTTCTTGAAAAATGTTTGGGAAAATATATATGAATCTCGATGTAATTCCTTCAAAAAATAAGTCTACGTTTTAAATCTGATATTCTGAACTATTTTCATGCAAGTTTTCTAATACAGACTTGAAGAATTTGGTGCGACGTATAAAATTTTAAATCGTTGTTAAGTCCTTAAAAACTGAAAAGTGAAATGCATTGTAACTTCTAAGTAATAAGAGCGCACGTGAATTATCTAATACTGACTTTCGGTGCCTTTAACACGCACAATGCATGTAAATTTTTTGATAACACTCTGAGT